>NW_027442273.1:0-82500 GCF_048569485.1 Anomaloglossus baeobatrachus
AAAGAGAGAGAAAGAGAGAGAGAAAGAGAAAGAGAAAGAAAGAGAAAGAGAAAGAGAGAAAGAGAAAGAGAGAGAAAGAAAGAGAAAGAGAGAAAGAGAGAAAAAGAGAGAAAGAGAGAGAAAGAGAGAAAGAGAGAAAGAGAGAAAGAGAGGGAAAGAGAGAGAAAGAGAGAGAAAGAGAGAGAAAGAGAGAGAAAGAGAGAGAAAGAGAGAGAAAAAGAAAGAAAGAGAAAAAATGCCGAATCCGGATCGCGCACCCAGAATCCCGCATCCGGGTCGGACTCGGATCTGCCGCTCAAACCGTTTTGATCCGGATTTTTCCGGTCCGGGTCCGCTCAACACTACCAGTGACCAGTATGAGAGAGTGTGTGAGCGATAACACCAAATGTAACACACCTGCTCCTCATTCACACCTGAGATCTTGTAACACTAATGAGTCACATGACACCGAGCAGGGAAAATGTAAAATTGGGCACAATTTGGCCATTTTCACTTTTGTTTCATTAATGGCTGTATTGAGTTGTTTAGAGGGCACCAAATTTACACTATTATACAAGCTGGACACTGACTACTGTACATTGTATCAAAGTGTCATATCTTCAGCTTTGTCCCATGAAAAGATATGAAATATTTACAATATTGTGAGGAGTGTACTTACTTTTATGATATACTGTATGTAACTACTCTGAGGAATGTTCTACTAAGCCTCAATAACAGTAGGAAAGGCAGGTAAGGGTGGGTATTTCTGGCTCTGGCACGTATACTCAATACTGAATAAATTGTGCAGATTTTGCTTTGATTTTTCCATTATTCGCATATCAATAACATATCTAATGCACGCTGCGATTTCATAGTTACACTTTTCCTTCCTGGTTTAGTAATTTCAGTGTTGTGAAGTGTATGAGGGGTTTAGGGAGTTTTTTAAATTTGCAAAAAGCATACAATCTTTCTAAAGCCCGGGTCTAGATTGGTTTTCTTATAAACAGACCCTTTAATCATTCATCAACAGTTCATCCCTGAAATGCTGAATCAAATATTCCAGTTTCCATCTCCTCATAAACACAATTGCCAGGAATTGAACAAAATAGGAATCATAGTAATCACTAGGGAAAGAAAGACAATGGCTTGTAAAATCATAGCAATCATGCACAATGTAGCTGAATTATGTAAAAATAAAAAAAAAAATAGAAAAGCCGCAATCCGCAATGGTGAATTCTGAATGAGCCAGCGCTGCGGAAACTGGTGAAAATCAGTAAAGGTAAAATATTGAAAAGGTTTTTTTTGTAATACTATGTAAACCTTTGTAAGGCTACTTACTATAGATGTGGCAGTTTGTTGTGTAAAGATCCCCATCTTTGTAGTGTCCCGTGCTGTATGTACATCCGAACGGTTTGGTCTGATGGGAGATCTCACTGCGGCGTCTATCCCCACTCTGTGCCGCTGACTGCCGTGGATGATGCCGCCTCATAGCCGGGGGAAATCTTGCGCCTGCACATACACATCACCGGCTCGAGCATGCGCACCTATGTTTTAGAATCTGCCACAGTTAGGCAGAAGTGTGCATATGCGAGCCGATGATGTGTATGCGCATGCGTGAGTTTTCCCCGGCAATGAGGATGATGCAGGAGGCATCATCCACGTCAATCAAAGCAAAAGGATGGCAATCAGCAGCGGAGATGAGGCATTGACGCTGGAGCAAAGACACCCATCAGACCGGACTGTCCGGATTTACATAGAGAGCAGGAGAACATGATAAGCTTTTTGGATGTATAAAAGGGGAGTCTGGGAAAAATATACATCTTTATGGAACACCGCACAGGCGCTGCTGAAAGTGTAAGTCTTCGTTCACACGTGAAAAATCTGGTGACAGGTTTTAATTAAATCACCAAAAACAACTTCCACAGTCTCATGCAAGGTAATAGTTTCTATTGTTGTAAGCCATGGTGATTATTAAAGAGGTCGTCCACTACTTAAACACTGATGACCTATCATTAGGATAGGTCATCAATGTTTGATCTGCTGGGGTTAAACACCCTGCAACCCCACCAATCCGTTGCTCTTTGTGTCATCGGTAGCTGGAAATGCTCAGTTTCAGAGCGATCCATTCATCTTATAGAGGGCAGAGCCGAATTCTGCACATCGCCTCCCATTCCCATCAATAGGAGGCAGATGTGGAGTACCCAGCCACGGCCACTATCAGAACACGGAGCAGCTCTGAGCATTTCCAGGCACAGTCTGCCTCTGCAGGCAACAACAGCATATCGGTGGGGTGCCAGGTATGGTACCCCGGCCGATAAGACATTGATGATCTATCCTAATGATAGGCCATCAATGTTTAGATAGTGGACAAGCCTTTTGTGTGTACAAAAATCAATGGCTTTTATGTGTTTTCCCACAGTGTAGAGAAAAGTCATGGCCTGTAACAATCCAGAGATGAGAGTGAAGCCTTACTGCATATAAGGCAAGACTGGAATAAGCAGCGGTAACTAAGTCATGGTCCGGCTGCATATGTCCAAAACATACTGGACTTCTAATTGTACAGCTGCCGACGAGACAGATTTCAGGCTTCCAGTCTGGGGATACAGCTTTTTTTTTCCGCACAGCGTGGAGGATGATGAAATCTCGCGCATGCGCCACTATCGCGGGCCTGTGCATAAACTATCCCTCGTGCGTGCGTGTGCAGAGGATGTATTTGCTCAGGCACGAGATTATGGGCGGCGCTGTGCATGACACATGGCACAGCGTGGAGGATGACGGGACCATCTTCATCAATTCAAATCAACACAGGGGACGGCGTACAGCGGCAGGAGGGGGGAATGAAGGAGAAATAGAGCCCGCCCATAAGGCCCACCGAAACAATTTACGTATGAAAAGGTAATATTTTACAAAGTTGTTTTGGCGGTCTGAAAAGTGGCCAGATACAAGGCACACCTTCATAGAATGCAGCCCAGGAGCTGCAGAAGGTGGTAGTTTTAGTTGCATAGGGAAAAATTTGGTGACAGGTTCCCTTTAAAGAAATAAATTTATATCGTAAGAAATATGAAGGTGGTGAAACACAAAGACAACCGATCTACACAATGAACACTTACTTCAAGAGGAATTGAAACTTTTCATTGTAACACGACTTAAATTCTTTGATTGGGTCTGTGGGTAGCCTGCAAAGAAGAAGACGCGTTTTAACACATGAATAAATCGAAATCCATGAATATAATGCTTTATCAAAGATTTGTACATACATTCAAGTGTTGGCATCCTTGAAATCGTTCCAGAAAATGAAGCATTTCTCCCAGAAAATCATTGCAATTACACTTTTTGTTAAACACATGTGTTTCTCTTTTGGTTGTATTGAAACACCAAAAGAAAAAAGAAAAAAAAAAGGGAAATTGGTCACAAAACCTCAAAAATTGAGCAGGATAAAATTGTTGGTGCCTTTCAACAATTGTGGGTAAATAACTGTTTCAAGCATGTGATGCTTATTCCTCAACTGTGGCAAGTAACACGTATGGGCAATATGAAAATCACACCTGAAACCAGATAGAAAGGGGAGAAGTTGTCTCAATCTTTGCACTGTGTGTCTGTGTGTGTGTCACACCAATCATTGAGAACAGAAAGGGGTAGAGAACGGTCTGAGAATTTAAGAACCAAAAAATAATCAACAATCTCAAGGTTACAAGTCCATCTCCAGAGATCTTGATGTTCCTTTGTCCATGTTATGCAACATAATCAAGAACTTTACAACCCCTGGCATTGTAGCAAATCTACCTGGATGTGGACGGCAGAGAAAAAAAAAATATGAAAGATTGCAACACAGGATAGTCCAGATGGTTGATAAGCAGCCAAAATCAAGTTCCAAAGAATTCGAAGCTGTCCTGCAGGGTAAGAGTGCATCAGTGTCAGTGCAAACTATCCATCCACATTTTAATTAAATGAAACACTATGCCAGGAGACTCAGGAGGACCCCACTGCTGACACAGAGATAAAAAAAAGCTAGATTGCAGTTTGCCAACATGTACGTTAATAACCCAAAATACTTCTGGGACACTGTCTTGAGGACAGATGACACTAAGATAGAGCTTTCTGGTAAAGCACATCACTCTACTGTGTACTGAAAATGTAACGAGGCCTTGAAAATTCCAGTGGAGAGTTGTAAGAAGCGATTAATTGCAGTTATTAATTCCAAAGGGTGTGCAGCCAAATATCACGTTGAGGGCGCCAACAATTTTATTTGGCCCATTTTTGGGGTTTTGTTTGAAATTAATTTAATTTATTAGCCTTTTTTTCCTCTGTTTTGTTTTTTTGTGTTGTTCCAATACACACAAAGGAAATAAACATATGCATCACCAAACGTGTCATTTTCTTGAACAACTTCAAGGGTACCAACACTTTTGGTCATGACTGTATATCAAGTACATGTAAAAATGTACAGATCTATAAAGACCTCTTACGTTTGTCCATATTATTTGATGAACACGATACAAAGCAAAGACTGCACTGCAATTAGGTCTATTACTAATGATCTTCTCAGAAACACCATGAACACCAAATTAAAACCATCACCCCAATATGACGCTTTTAAAGGGATTGTTCAGCAATACAAATGTTTTCTATTTAGTATTAAATGTAATATATTTTAAACTTACTAATTAAGTTTATCAACAAATCCCTCAATGTCCTTCTTTCATTCCCTGCAATTCTAATTAGGATTTGACAGTAGAGCTTCTGCTTCCCCCATGTGTCAGTGAGATGCTTGTAGGGGGCTGGCTGAATGTTTAGTTCAATAGCTAAGCCAACCTCCTTCACTATTTATGCATTGCCAGATTAAGGGGCTGAAGTATCCATTGATATGAGCAGTTAGCCATCCTTCTGTTATGTGACACTGACAGAAGAAACCAGTAGGCTATGATAGATGAGAACACAATATTATGCAACAGATGGGAGGATCACCATTGCAACTGCTGCCAATTAAGGTTCAATACAGACACGTTGCTCCTTTACATAAATTAGTTAAAGGTTAATGGAAACAAAACATTCATTTTGTTAATATTCTGTGCCAAATTCATTAAGAGGTGTGAACTTGATGGATCTTTTAACTGGCATCCACAAGAGTAAGAAATGTCATACTGCCAGGGATTGGAGAAACAGAAGGACTCCGGCATCAACCACCACAGGGGATAGTCCAAAGAGAAAAGCAACGACTTTTACTCCAGATTAGAGATAAAAAAAAAATCCACGTTTAAAAACAAAAGTATTGGATCCTGCCACTTGGTAAGGAGAAGACGCGTTTCGGACATGTAGTACCTATTCATGTAGAGAGAATAGATCTTTGTCTGTTCCCACTTTTGTTTGAAAGTTTGTTTTTGCAGAATTCTCCACCTAGTCGTGCAATATCATTGACATATAACTGTTTGACCAGAGGGTAACATGGGGAAGTAGAGATTTCAGCAGGCTTGGGAGCAAGGACTGGGAGTAGTTTTATCGCCATCAGATTGGGAGAAGGGATTCCTGTTCACTCACAAACTCTCTATTACTTGCTCAGCTCAAAAAAAGATCCTTACGAGATGGTTTCAATTATCCATCAACGTTACTTGCTGTTTTCCCATCGGCCTCTAATATTTGCTGGCAGTGTGAAACTGAAATAGGCATTATATGCTGCATATATAGTGCGAATGTTTTTTGTTTTGGGTGAAAATGTTTTCGAATAACCGTTTGATCACAGGGGGTAGAGTTATGAATAGTCCTCAGATTGCTCTTCTCTCGATTTTTCCATTCCATCGAAAGGCTATCAGAAAGAGACATTCTTCATTTTTGGTGAACAGCTGGTCATATAGAGATTCCTCGTTACTGGAAATCATCTCAAATACCCACAATAGTGGAATGGTGAGAGATGGTCAATATTTGCAGGACGGGAGAATTCTCTGCCGAAAGTACTGGAGCTACAGACACATTTAGGAGATTCTGGAGTGTTTGGATTCTGCTTCAGTATTCATCAGACTTTTACAGATTATTCTGAAAGAAAAAGGTGATTTGCTATGTAGGACCTGGATTGGGGCTGTTGGTTTTGTAATGGAATATATATTGAAATTCTGGTGTCCTCTTTCTTTCCCCTCACTTCCCTTCTCCTTCCTTCCTTTTTATCTTCCCCTTCTTTTCAAGGGGTTGTCCACTACTTGGGCAACCCCTTTTCATTCACCCTTGTCAGCCATCGTAAAAATAAATAAGCCTATACTCCCCTCCGATGCGGCTGAGGTTCCAGCAATGTCTGAAGTTGCGTTCCCGGGGCCCATGTGACATTTTTATGACCCGCGAGCTCAGAGACCAATCGGCGCCGGCTTCATCCTCCCGTCCTCGGACGTTTGAGCAGGAAGTCAACGCAGCGCTCACATCCTGCTCAAATGTCCAAAGGCAAGGAGACAGACGCTGTGGGGTGATTGGTCACAGGACTCACAATGTCACGTGGGCCCAGGGAATGTGACTTCAGACATCACTGGAATCGCAGCTGCACCGGAGGGGAGTATACGCTTATTTATTTTTAAGGGGGCGAACAAGGGGAATGAGAAGAGGTTGTTAAAGGAGACCTTCAAGGTTTCTGGGTTTTTTTTTTTTGTGTGTGTTTTTTTCACGAATGTTGCATAGAAACATGTTGGATTTTTCAGTTTATCTTTTAATCAGGGAAAAAAAATGTTATCTCTTTGCTTTTCTTTAAAGTTAATAATTTGCTACTAGATGAAGGTCTAGTTCAACCATTTGTTTATAAAACTGCACAACTGCAATTTGCTTGATTATATGTTAAATTAGATTGAACATGAAAAATGTCTATGTCCTGTTGTGAATAAATTATGGCTAGAAGATTTCCAATTCATTGCATTCTTGTTTTCTTTACATTTTGCACAGCTTCCCAACTTATTTTTTTCTTTTTAAATTGGGGTTGTAATTGATCAGTGCCAAGCTCCACATGGTCTTACAGGACAAAAACCTGAACTTGTGCACAAGACGTTTAGCTTCTCCCTTTGCACCACAGTGATCACAGAGAGGAGAACCAGGTAAGGTGGGCTTCACATCAGCGGTATTCTGCCGCAATGCTGGATCAGACACAAATGCGTTTCACTTCAATGCATTTCCTATGGACTCGCGGCAAGTTCCGGTCACATGCTGTTGTGTAGAATGCACGCAACCACGTGACCGGAACTTGCCGCGAGTCCATAGGAAATGCATTGAAGTGGAACGCATTTGTGCCGGATCCAGCATTGCGGCAAAATACCGCTGATGTGAAGCCCGCTTAATAAGAAAAAGGGATCTAAACAGCTGGAGGGTTCTCTCAATGATCAAGCAGAATGTTTTATGTGCAGTCTACTTGATCATTAGTGGAGTTTTTCAGTTTTTGGGCAGGGGAGGCGGGAATAAAAGTTTTTGTGCTGCACCCACCCTCCTAGAATCCGATGGAGCTCTACCACTACTCTTGGTGTCTTATTGTCTGCACGAATGAATGGAAGGGTGATGCCCGAAGCCGCCCAGGCAGAGGTTCGAGTCCAAAGTGAAACAACTAAAAAAGGCTTCAGCGTTAAAACTTCCAGTTAAAAAAGTTAATTTTTTTACAAGCACTTTAAAATTCAAAAAGCCACTAAACATGTACTGCAGTGCAAAAAAACACCAACGCGTTTCGCTATTAAAGTGCCTTAGTCATGGTATAAAAATAAAACAAGATAACAGCTATATATGTAGTTCACAAAAAGTCACGCTCTCTATATTGCACCAATAGCAGTGAATGGTTTCATTATTTATATAAAACCAATCAATTAATTGAAAACACAGGTGCAGCAAAGAATATTATGACATAGAAATCCTAAAATCAATGCTCAAAAGGCTGGTTTTGACATTTTCAACTCTTAATCAGCCTTTTGAGCATTGATTATAGGATTTCTATGTCACACTACTCTCTGCTGCACCTGTGTTTTAAATTAAGTAATAATTGCTTTCATTATTTAGATAAAAATGTTCACTGCTATTGGTGCAATACTGAGAGCAGGACTTTTCGTGACATTAATATATATATATATATATATATATATATTATATATATATTATATATATATACACATACACATACACATACACACACACACACACACACACACACACACACACAGTATATATATGTGGCGCCCTGGACAAGCCAGGGGCCACAGGTAACAACACACACACACAGCCCCAGCCCCAGCAGTTCACACAGACATCCCCAGTGAAACCTGATTCCCTCCCTCGGGTTCAGACAGACACACTAGGTGGGCGGAGTCAAGCAGATAGGAATGCCCACCAAAGAGTCTAGCTGGCCTGAGGCACGAAACAGGTCCAGACAAGTCTAGGCAGAGGAAGGGAGAGAAGGTCTGCAGAGAGGCAGACGCAGACTGGGGCCTAGGTTGGAGCCTAGGGCCCTCGTGCAGCAGTGAGGCAGACGGTAGTGGCCGTCTGCGAGAGTCGGAAAGACAGTCTGGTGGAACCGTAGGTAGCCGGGGCTGGGCAGTGGCCCACCGGTACTGAATCGGGGAGCCAGCTGGAAACCGGAGTGCAGGGGAGCGTACGGAAGGTGCAGGAAAGGACTTACATTACCAACCTGGGTCAGGGGAAAAACACCGAAGCCGCCTGTGGGATCCGTCCATCCAGCCATTTGTTTCATCAGAGACTCTGTGTGTATCATTGGGCTGAGTGAGTACCACCATGCCGTGCGGCACAGCGCTGCCCCTGCGACCCTGCACCTCCCCAGGCCCCGTAACCCGCCTGCCATCCACCCCTACCCCATCACCGGGCCCCGGGACAACCAACCCCCTACCCACGGAGGGGAGAACTAACAACAAAGCTGCTCCCTGTCACCGCTCCCGGGATTCCCGTACAGAGCAGCGGTGGTGTCCCCATTATCACCACAACCGTGGGTAGCGTCACGGACAATAAATCACCACAATCAATCCCCTTTTCACTCACGGGTGATGACCGCCGCTCGAGTCCCCGGGATCCGGCCCACCGCTCGAGCCACCACCAAGCAGCGGCAGCCGCAGTAGCAGCGGCCGGACCCGAGCAGTGGGAGAGCGTGGCATCCCTTCCTCCGCCCGCGACATACATATATATATACATATATATATATATATATATATATATATATATATATATGTTTTATTTTCATACCATGACTAGGGCACTTTAACGTTGTTTTCTGAGCAATGCAGTACATGTTGTTTGGTGGCTTTTTGTATATTACAGGGAACCAGTCAGGTGCACTGTGCACCTAGAACCACGAGTAGTTCTGGGTACATATTTCTAATCCCTGTGTAACCATCCCTGTATCAAGTAGCATAGATAAAGAGATCTTTAGAAAAAGTATTTCTAACTATCCTTTATTATATGCTAATAAAGTCAGGGACTAGTCGCAAGGGCGTTAGTTTCCTTGGCTAGTCAGCCCTCCTGTGGGCGTGCTAACATGCTAATGAATGTGCAGAGTCAGAGTCATGGTCGCACTCACCTCTCTGCTGCCACCGCGCTCGATGCTGGATTTCAGCTCAGTGAGCATGACCCCTGGGCTTCCAGTCATGCACACTATGAAGCTGGGTGTACGCATCCCGGCTTTAAACTGGTGGAGTGCGCATGACTGAAAGTGCCGAGGACCTCTGATCATGCGCACTGACCCTAAATCCGACGTTCTGGCAAGGGCATTGAATAGCATGTGAGTATGCCCCTGTGGGTGTCCTAACATGCTAAGATAGCGGAATGAGTGCAGGAACTAACGCTTTTGTGACTAGTCCCTATTTCTAAAGATCCCTTTATCTATACTACTAGATAAAGGGACAGTTAGGCAGGGATTAGCAATATGTACATAGAACTGCTAATGGTTCTGTGTGTATATTGCACCTGACAGGTTCCCTTTAATGAGCTTGTAATAAAATTAACTTGAACTGGAACCTCTGACCTGAAGCATTTTTTGTTGTTTTATTGTCCGCAGTGCTAATGTCACATCGCCTGTGCCCAGTTACTGATCTTAGTGGCTCTGAGCGACTTGTGTCTTCAACTTGAGCAGAACCACCAAACTCCGTTAATGGGTGCACGACCGTCGTAGTGATGAAAGTAGACACTTTCAGCAGCGGTGAAGACTCCGCACTAGGCAAGAGAAGGAAGAGTTAAAGTTTAATAAGGAGGGAGAGTAAAGCAGAGAATGTGTATTTAAAACAAAACTGGATGGAAAAGGATTTTTCTGAAGCTGGAAACCCCCTTTAAAAAGGGACTCAACCACCAGGATTTTGCTATATGAAGTAAAGGCAGTGCCATACTGGCGCTGGGATGCTGAATGCAGGCATACATTTTGTTGAAAGATTGGATACTTGGTTGCTGAAATATCTTGAATCAAAGTTACAGAAATGCACTGCACTTTGATTGACGGGTGCATCGGTGCGGCCTTTGTGCATCAGGTCTTCTGTGTATATTCCTCCTCCTGCATCTCGTATTGCATGCCCCCTTTTCCTTATTTAAATATCACGCCACACCGCCATTGCTGCTGTTGGCATGCAATACAAGATGCAAGAGGAGGAAAATACACTATTATCATAAATTGGGGCGTCTGCTTTCCCTTGAGGCAGTCTTCTTTCTTTAATGATGTGTCCTGCTGTATTCTTTAACTTTTTATTCGAATGTGCAACTAGGGCTTATTTTTGGAGCAGAGCTTATATTTTAAGTATACTCCAAAAAAGGACGAAAATTCCTCCTAGCACTAATTTTCGGGGTAGGTCTGTTTTTCGGGATGATATAACATGAACTGCGAGAGATTTTTCCATTTTGAAAGAAGAAAAAAATAATTTCCATTCCCATCAACAACTTCTGTTCAGAATGAGGCCAGTCTGCCGATCAGCTGAATGCCACGGGTCCGGATTCATAATCCCCAAAGGTAATTAGCGGATCTGCAAGGAGTTTGTATGTTCTCCCCATGTTTTCGTGGGTTTCCTCCGGGTGCTCCGATTTCCTCCCACACTCAAAAGACATACTGATAGAAAATTTTGTTTGAGCCCCAATGGGGACATTATATGTCATTGTATGTTAAGTGCTATGGAATTAATGGCGCTATATAAATGAATAAATATTATTCTTATATTGCAGAGGCATACTGTATATTTCCACTGTAGTAGATGGTGGTATAACCACATGCCAGCCTTTCAAATGAATCCAAGGCAGATCAGAAGAATTAGATTTACTCTTCATTCGCATCCGTCCGATCGGGACAATAGATGGAGATAGAGAGAGGTGCTACTGCTGCCCAAATTAGCCCAACTGCTGTAATAAAACATGTGAACGGGGTTGTCTGATTGAGACTTTATACCAGTGAGATTGAGATCAAAAAGTCATCTGTAAGTAAAGCAATAATTAGGTTGATGAAACAAGGACCATTCTCGATACTCAACACAAAGCCTGACCATTGAGTCTCGCCCGGCAGATGCAGCTGTTGGCCTAGGTATTGCAATCCAAGCATGGTCTTAATTGGCCTTATGATGATTAATGCTCTCACCCATGATACATGGTGTTTAAATCACATACAACATATTACATATAAACCTATTTTTGCCCATTGCATTTGGAAACTGTAAACGCTTTTCTAAGTATAAATGATAGTATTTCTGTGCCTGCTCTCTCTGTTCTGTATCTATTAATCGTAGTAGCGCAGCTCAATTGAACTTTTCCCCATCAGCGCTGGAGCAAGGCCAAATTACATTACAATATTTAAGGAGACAAAGCCATCAAAACCAATCATTTAAGTTTTAATTAAAAGATCTGATAAATCAAAGGGAAGATCGGTAAAAGGTGTTATTTTCTCATCATTAGATCAGTAAAAGAAATTTGAAATAAAAATGGAATGTAGAACTTACAGAACAACACTGTTCAGAATGTTAGAGGATTTCCTCATCAAGGCTAGGGCTGCACACCGACACTGGTCAAGCATCATAGAGAACATGGTATGCAATTTTCCAGAAGAGCATTGTATGGAATACAAGCCTCCTTACATTGGCATGTCACTCTCCAAAAGGAGAATCGTTCTCCCTTAGAACCAAAGATCATGGTGTCACACGGAACATCACATTCAATGATGATCAATGAGGCTAAGGTCTAACGGCAGCCTATTGTGGTGCGACAGTCGTAAAAAATCCAACACTCGGATTTTCATTTGTAATCTGCACATGACTTTGCCCCAAAAACGGCACTGCGAGGTGTGTGTGACAAATTAGTTATTTAGTTGTTTTCCATAGTCGAATTGTATCTTTAAATTGTCTCTTGATGGCAAGTCACGCAATTGTTTCTACTTGCTCGACCGGTCTAAGACTAAACGTTGGACGACCAGTATGGACGTGTTACCACAGCCTAGATGACCGAATGTTAGTAAATCAGAAGTTGCAGCAAAAACCACAGTTTGGTTATTAGGATTTTATTTTTTATATAGATAACCATGTCCACAATAACAGAAGACTTTTTTCTTATTGCTTCAACTGCCTTGGTTAAAAATATTTGATAATTTCTTGTCTACAGCTCTTAGCCAAAAATTAAGCTGTAATGCACATTATCTCCAGACTTTACATTACCAAGAAGTAAGGAGAACACGTGAGGTCTCATGCGCACGTAACTGCTGAATATTCTGCAGCGATATGACAGCACATATGCGCTTCAAATCGCTGCAGAAACACTGGGTAATGGATGCAGTTTTTTTGTAAAAAAAAACCAAAACAAACAAAAAAAGCTGATTTCATGCGTTCTGGCTGCTGCCCTCACCATAGACAGAGTGGGAGCTGCATCCAGAACGCACAAATATTTGACATGCTCATTTTATGAAAACACGGATTTGAGTCAAAATTTTAGCATCCAAATTGCTGCGTTCAAAAAAGCAACGTCCGCACGTCTCATGCACAATCTACATAGATTGTGCAGGGGACGCAGGACGCATGCATTTACGCTGCGGTGCAATACAGAGTGTAAATACATGTGAGAACGCAACGTGCGCATGTGCTCTAAAAAAGTATGACTGCAGAATAGGACTACAGGGGCAGCCGTTTATGGACTGTAACCATGAAGATATATATCTCTATCTCTCTACCTACCTACCTATACATACATACATACATACATACATACATACATACATATATCTATATCAAAAGTGGTGGCACCCTTACAATTGTCTAAAAAAAATGACGTATTTCTCCCAGAAAATTATTGGAGTTACACGTTTTGATATACACGTTTATTTTTTGTGTATTGGAACAACACAAAATAGACAGAGAAAAAAGGCAACTTGTTTTATCAGTGGATTTTCCTGAGGAAGAAGAGGGGATATCTCTTCGAAACGCGTAAAATAAACCACCCCACATTGCTTTTATTATTTGGAGTGATTCTTTGTACAGCAGCGCGGAGTATACCACAATTATCCTGGTTTTTGTCTTGCTTCTGCCTTTGGCACATGGGATCGGCTGCAGCGGTTCTATGTCTCTATACTGGTTGTGAGTCTTACAACCTATCCAGGTGAGCGGTTTTCCTATTAAAAAGTCACCATATTTTACACTGCTAAGACCCTATTGCGCTCCTTATATCCACAGCTTGTTCCACACCCGTTACTTGCCACAGGTGAGTTTGGACAAACATCACATGCTTGAAGCAAAGTTGTTTACCCCAATTTTGGAAAGGTACCAACAATTGTGGAGGTTTGGTGTAAAATTATGTCCAATTTGTTTTTTTCTGTGTTTTTTTTTTGTTCCAATACACACAAAGGAAATAAACATGTCAATAACAAAACATGTAATTGCAATAATATTCTGGGAGAAAAAAAAATAATTTTTTGAAACAATATCAAGGGTGCCAACACTTTCAGCCATGGTAGTTTTACACAAAAAGGATATGTCCATACATTGTGTTTTTGCTTAAAAAAATGGAGCGTTTTCTTGTACCAGGAAAGTTGATGACATTTCTAAAATCTCATACACATGCTGCTTATTTTTCCCTGCAGATCTGAAGCATTATTTCTTCCATTCAAATGAATGGGGGGAAAAAATGCATTAAAAAACGCATGCAAAAGCGCAGCTCTTTTGCTGCAAACACTGAATGTGTGCACATATCAAAAAAGTATATTATTAACCAAGGACTAGTTGGATATCCCATACATGTGTAAGGTGAGAATACGCCTGTGAGAATCTAAATACACGGTATTGCACATTTTGGTAAGCGTTTTGCATAGGTTCTACTTCTAGCTTTGGATTATCAATACTGAAACAAAAACACTGGCCAAAATGTGTAAGAATAAATAAGAACATACACGTTAAAAAAAAAACCATAGAACATTAACCAATTAGAAAGAAAAAAAAAGAGCTTCTATAGATCTATGGATGAACAGCAAATAATGCATTCATCCACAGATAAATAAAAAGAATCAGGAAAAAAAAATAATAAAAAGAATCAGGAAAAAAAAAAAAAAAAAAAGTAAATTTTTTATTAGAAAAGTATTTTGATGAAAGGGTCTCATTGAATATACCTTCTTGAAAATCTCACAGATTCGGCAGTCGATGGTTTGAGTGTGGTGAAAGGCTCTTGTAGAGACACAATGGACCTGCTCATAATTCCATAAGTGACAGAATTGAGACAAAGAAAATCAGATTTTGGAAATAGGTGTTCACAATGAATAATTACAGATACAATTGTGAGAACAGGCCGGTGCACCCCGTCCGAAGGAACACATCGCTCCACTTATCATATTTCCTATGTAAGACGTTCAGTTTAAGCATACATTTTGCTACATTTAAAGGCTATGCACACCTTTGCACAGGATTATCATCAATTATTTGCAATACATTATGCAACTTTTTATTTTTTTCTAAATATTCCTCATTAACATTTTTTTAACCATTGAGTGTCTGAGCATCTTATATTTAGCAGTGTGCTCTGAAAAAAATAATACAAATCCAGGTGTTTGGATATTGCTCTCTGCCCCCACCCTTCTCTTAATGGGTATCTGTCAGCAGGTTTTTATTATGAAGACAGTACGCTGAAAGGGTTAACACCGAGAATTAAGGGCTGCCTGTCTTGTCACAGTCTGATCTCTTGTTTGTTTAAGCACCAGGACCCTCATCATTGCAGGACTACAAAGTGACATGCATGCCATTCCAGCAATCCTCCTGCTGTGAGTAGCACCTCACTATCAATGTACAATCTCCATTGAGAGTCGTGTGTGCGGAGGCAGCTCTTTGGACTCTACTACTTTACTAAAGCTAAAAATTCTGATTGTGTCATAACAGCAGCCGGTTGTGATGGTGGAATATGAGGGGTTTGTTTAAAATTTTGTGTAGATTCATATTTTATGCGTGGTGCTCTGTCCATTCTGTGTATTCCTTGTGTGTACATTGTCCTGTTTGCAGGTCAATCACCTCCTGCTGGGCTTTTGTCCCTAAAGCTGGGTTCACACTAAACGACAGCGACAACGACGTCGCTGTTACGTCACCATTTTCGGTGACGTAACAGCGACCTTGTAAGTCGCTGTTATGATCGCTGCTTAGCTGTCAAACACAGCAGAAGCAGCGATCATAAGGTCGCTGTGCTACATGTTCAGAGAGCAGGGAGCCGCGCTTAGCGCTGGCTCCTTGCTCTCCTGCAGCACACATCGGGTTAATTAACCCGATGTGTGCTGCAGCTACATGTCACAGTTCAGAGAGCAGGGAGCCGCGCTTAGCGCTGGCTCCTTGCTCTCCTGCAGCACACATCGGGTTAATTAACCCGATGTGTGCTGCAGCTACATGTCACAGTTCAGAGAGCAGGGAGCCGCGCGCACTGCTTAGCGCTGGCTCCTTGCTCTCCTTGCTACAGTATACATCGGGTTAATTACCCGATGCATACTGCAGCCACATGTCACAGTGCAGGAGCCGGCACTGGCAGCAAGGGCGGCGGAGGCTGGTAACCAGCGTAAACATCGGGTAACCAGGGAAAGGTCTTCCCTTGGTTACCCGATGTTTACGCTGGTTACAGCTTACCGCAGCTGCCAGTGCCGGCTCCTGCTCGCTTCATTTCGTCGCTCTCTCGCTGTCACACACAGCGATGTGTGTGTCACAGCGGGAGAGTGACGACCAAAAAATGAAGCTGGACATTCAGCAACGACCGGCGACCTCACAGCAGGGGCCAGGTCGTTGCTGGATGTCACACACAGCGACAGCGACGGGACGTCGCTGCAACGTCACAGAAAATGGTGACGTAGCAGCGACGTCGTTGTCGTTGTCGCTGTGTGTGACACCAGCTTAAGGGTGAGGGGGGCCTGGGATCCACCTAAACTCTCTGCTTACCTAGGGGATTATTCATTCTGGCTGAGAAAGACATGACAGAAGGAGTAAAGGCCCAGTCACACACAACGACTTACCTGCGATCCCGAAAACGATGCGACCTGATAGGGATCGCAGGTAAGTCGCTGGGAGGTCGCTGGTGAGATGTCACACAGTCAGATCTTACCAGCGATGCAGGAACAATACAGGTCGCAGTAGCCACCTGTATAACGATCTCAGCAGTCACTGTGACCCTGTCACACAGTGTCAAACACAGCGATGTGTCCTGCCCAGCAGGACATCGCCTTTGAAGAAAATGGCCTGGACCATTCTGCAACGACTAGAGATCTCACAGCAGGGGCCTGATCGCTGGTAAGTGTCACACATAACGAGATCACTAACGGGATCGCAACTGCGTCACCAAACGGTGACTCAGCTGAGATCTCGCTAGCGATCTCGTTATGTGTGACGGTACCTTAAGGCTGGTTTCAGACGTCCGTGTTTAATCAGGTACCAGTCACACGCATGGTTATGGTCACACGGTGTTTGCATGCGTGACAGGTACCGGAGAAAATACCGGTCTGTGAAATAAAAAGATTTTTCATATTTCCCTGCTTTCTCCGGCTCTGCTGCCTCCCGCTCCTGACTGCCGCTCATATGCATCGATTATTCACCACACTTAGGAAGCCGGAGCATTGCGGGTACAGCACCACCAAAAACAGCATTGCAGGGACAGCACCGCGGGGACAGGTGAGTATTCACAAATCACAGTGAGATCCAGGAGGTCATCGGGGTTCCCAGTGAACTCTGATGACCCACACGACAGCTTCATGGGTTCATCAGAGTTCATTGGGAACTGTGATGAGTCCCCCGATGCTGTCCCCGCAAAGTTCCGGATTCTAGGTTCTCAACGCACGCACGCACGCACACACACTCTGCTGTAAACTCACCCAGCGATGCGGTCCCTGACACTGAAGTCCCCAGCGCTGTCCTCGCTTCCAGCTCCACAGGGCACTGAATATTCAGTGAGTATAATGAGCAGCAATAAGGAGCGGGAGGCAGCAGAGCCGGAGACAGCAGCGCTGGAGAGAGGTAAATATAGAAAATCTTTTTATTAAAAAGACCCATATTTTCTCCGGTATGTTTTACACTGATGTCACACAGATCACATCAGTGTGCAATCCGTGTGACATCTGTGCTGCTGGAGATGCCTGTGTGTGTGCGTGCGAAGTCATGAAAGGTCACACGGTCCGTGTGCAAACACGGACGTGTGAGGCACATCATAAAACAACATGGGTAAGTATGACATCCGTGTTAAAGACGGATGTCACACGTACCTAAAACACGAACGTCTGAAACCAGCCTAAGATTGATCCTTTGAGGGAGAAAGCTGACATCCCAGAGAGACTGTGAGAAACCCTGACATCCCTGGAAGAGGACTGGTGGAGGATTATGAATAACCTGCTGGGACATTTATCCCATTACTGGACTACTTTACCCTGTGTGTGGTGGATTATTTTATAGACCATCTGATTTTGCTTGGAATAAATGTTCTTTGGATTGTTCAATCTTCTCTCGCTCTATTGATTGTGTAATACAGGAAAAGGACCCCATGACACCAGAAATCTAAGTCATACATCATTGGATTCAGGATCTCTTTGTCTAAATCATGCTGCTCTCAGATGACATACGAAAACCTGCTAACAGATTTCCTTTAATGTTAGGGATAGCAGTAGGGAAAGGTTGTATACGTTTTGCAGTGGAAAGGGGAAAAAGCATGTACAGCCTCAGGGACAGCAGATAACACATGCGGAAGGTAAGGAGGAAAACATATGGAGGAGATACTGCAGTATTGGAGCTTGGCTGACACATGAACACACACAGACCTGACAGACTGACATATGACAAGGAGCGGCACTAACACACAAGAAAAGTCTGAAACCTGGATCAGGCTGCAAATTACATATCGTGGGATCTAAAACTGAATGAAAATACAATAATAATTGCAGAATTAAACTTAGTGTGATTTTTAACTAAAAGGTAAATCCAGCATAAGGAAACATTTTTTTTTCCATTTCAAAGGTATCCATAGCCTTTAATTTTGTAGAAGCACTGACATGGGGGTCTTTAGAAAGCTGTGAGAGATGACAAGCCAGTGTTCCTCAATAAACAAAAGGGACACAGTAATAACTCGTGTGCCGCAACTCCTTAATTCTGCAGACGGGGAGCACTCAATTTCCCCAAAAGATGAAAGTTATCATCAAATGTTTCAGCTCAGGAAAATCTCTTTAAGGGCTTGTTCCAGCACTGAACATTATCCCTTATTCACAGAACAGGTGATAACTGTATGAATGGTGGGGTCCAACCACTGGCCCCTCCGCCGGGGCACCATTCATTGTCTAAGGGACGGCCTGTCAATCTCATGTCACAGTTGACCCGCGATCTGCTGACTGAAGGAGGACAGGGAACATTATCTTTAATTAATATCTTAATTTTTGCAAATAAAATATACAATAGGGCAAAGTTGTACTGCAACAAATATCAGACACTTCTAAAAAGGTCAGGGTAATACCAAATAAATTGTATGGAGCAAAAACATACCACATAAGGCAAAGCTAAAAACACAGTAAAGAGAAATGTTAAAAATGCAAAACTGAAAATACATTTATGCTGACAATTATCTGAGACCTATATGATTCTGCAAGGGGAAAGTAAACCTTGCCTACGCCAACTCATAATGGCTTTGTTGGTAATTTTGGTGTACATAAGGTTAGTGTATAAAAACAGTGCAGGTAGAAACCGAGTGCACTTAGATAACACAGCGAGCACAAAAACGGAAGTCTCCAGTGTCACTATGCAAGTTTCAGAACACTTGGTTCACTTAATAATGGGGATTTTGCTGTAATCCTAAACAATAAACAAAGAAAAAAATGAACGCAATATGAAAATGACTGAGCCCTGAGTATTGATTCCCTGAAATGTTCACTCTAGGACAGGCCTGTACAACATACGGTCAACGGGACCAAGTGATGCCAACTCATTTCCTCCTATATTCAAATGTATGTGTTTGTCAGATGTGAATACACCTGAAAACTGTGGTGTCAGGACTAGGACAGAGGAGCGCCTGTCAGTTCCCCCAACATGCAGCAGCGTGATGAGGTCAACATGCTACTAACCACATCACACCACTGCTGGCAATGGGCTGCAGAGGACGTGGCGGGGACTGGTAAGCATTCCGGGAGGAGTCTAAGAATAAATGTGTTCCAGGATAGTTATAGCTTTTAGGGGACACTAAGGAGCAGTGGGTGACACCATGGAGCAGCGGGGGACATTATGGGACAATTAGGGGGGGATTGTGAAAGGGTGCATAGTATAGCATAGAATGGGGGGGACTTTACGCAGAGAGAGTTTGGGGAGAATATTATGGAAAGGGGCAGTGTGCGGGGATACTTTGAAAAAGGGCAGTGTAAGGGGATATTCAGGGGAGAGGCAGTGTGAGGCAACACTATAGAGAGGGGTTGTGAGGGGGACATTATAGAGCGGGGCATTGTGTGTGGGGATATAAAGAGGAGCAGAGTTTGGAGGAAATAATGTGGGGCAGAAATTATGGAGGGGGCAGTGTGGGAAGAAATTATGGAGAGGGGCAGTGGAGGGTAGAAATTATGGAGAGGGGCAGTGTGGGGGAGAAATTATGGAGAGGGGCAGTGTGGGGGAGAAATTATAAAGGCAAATAATATGAGGAGGGGCAATGTATGGAGATATTAAAAAGAAAAGTAGTGTGGGGGAAAAAGTACGGAGCGGGGTAGTGTGGAGGAATTTTATGGAGAGGGGCATTGTGGATAAGAGTATTGTGTGGGGTACACATGCAGTAATGGATATCGGGCATCAAAGCCGTGTTACAACTTTAGGGATTCGAAATTATGAGGAGGATTTGGTGAATTTCTGCTCTAAAAACTCAGTTCAAGATGTGTTCACACTGATTTTTATATGTAGCAGAAACTCTCCAAATCCTCCTCAAATACTCAAAACGGTGATGTATTAATGTACTAATGATGGTTTTGGTGATGTATTCATGTATATATCCCTTTAAAATTTTTGTGGCCCTTATGATTAGTTTAGAATGGTGATGTGGCCCTTGTACCAAAAAATGTTGTGCACCCCTGGCTCTAGGGCATCGTTTTTGTACATTCACCTTCTACCAGGGGCAGTTATCATTGGAAGTTGGAGGTCTCATATCCCATCTAGTCCTACTATTGAAATGGTTTAGCATAACTGTAGCCAAAATTGAATGATTACTGTAAAGTAGGGGCATAACTATAATGGCTGCAGTCACACCTAGGCATTGGATGAAAAAAAAAAAAATGAAGAAAAAGCAAAAAAAAAAAACAAAATGGCATAAAATGTACACTTTTTTTAAAAAATGTAGTAAAACGTTTACAATATATTTTCGAAGAAAATAAAAATACAGCACTTACGTGGAGATGGTTTTCTTTTGGACAAATATATGGAGCATGAAATGGAGCAAAGCCGCAAATGCTATTCCAACAAAGAGGAACTTTCTCATGACTAAAAAACCTAAAACAAAGAAAAGAGCAAGATATTAACAAGGTATTGTTAAAACAGTGCAACAGGCAAAATGCTCTCAGAAATCAGGGTCCATGGGTCATAATGATACTGCTATGTTCACACATACAGAGACCGCGCCAGATCAGGGAGCTCCATCAAAAGGGAGATATCTGGATCATTAGGGTGAAAGTCCCAAAGATAGCAAGAGGCAACAAATCACAAGTACATAAACCCCACGTGCCGCGTGTCTGTTTAGATCTGTACAGCGCGGTTATAATACATGTAGAAAGTTATTGTCATCAGACCCAATAACGGCAGCGGAAATACAAGACCTGGCGGTAAGCCTAGAGATGTGCGGCGCGCGGAACGATTGTCACCGTATTTCTGAAGCATAATGAGCCGTTGAACAAGATGTAGATAAATCACGCAACGATTCCTTGTGTAAGCGTAACCTGTGCACAAAGGAAACTATTGAGTGATGGGCTGATTATAGGAGACCTGAAGAAATGCCAAAGATGCTATAAAAAAAAGAAGCTATTAACCATTTACTGCAAGAATCAGGTTTGTTTTAACTTTGCAATCAGTAGGAAGGTCTGTGCCGTTATAGAAAAGTTCCTCTGCATTTATAATGGTCATTCATTTTCCCCTCATGGCAGCATCAATAATCAGTGGTGCTACTGATTACACCTGAAGAGACTGCAAGGCAATGTGCACACACTCCATTTTTGATGCTTTTATTTAGGTGCAGTTGAGTCGCCCACCACAGTGCTGCAGCGGTCGCCTCCGGGACACTGCGGGGACTTCTCTTTAGGGACCCCTCTGGCAACAGGTAGGTCAGGTTCTTTACTTTGTGATGCCACTCTCTGTTTGCGGTCAGGGTAGTGACCGCCACTGCAGTTTAACTAGCGTCTGGGGCTGATGGTGTCTGCAGTCTGGTGGTATGGCCTCCCGAGAGTGAGGCTGGCCCCAGGTGCTCGGGTGTATGTGTGTAGAACAACAAGTCGCAGAAGAACTCAGTCTCAGTCCAAAGTGTCTTGCAACTGGTTTTTACTCACTTTCAAGTGCTTCAAGTGGTACCCGGGCGATGCTGAGATACACCAAATGAGAACCAGGTATCCTGCAGGCTGGTATAGGGGTGACTGCTCACTCGCCTTCCTAGCACTTCTTGTTTCGGACAACCCCTAACTTAAAGTACTGTGGGATTCATCCAGGGAAGTCGCAGCTGCCTTTTCTCCCCTTTCTGGCCAGTTTGCAGGCAGCGTGGACCAAGGTGGATAGCTCAGGCTCAATCCTCCGTATGGGCCCCCTCGTTGCTGCTTACGCTCGGACTCTGTTTTGGTTGGTGTCGGACTTATTGTCCACCCCACCGGCAGGTTTAGAAGACCACTAAATGGATGTCTGGCTCTAGGGACCTGTTCCCCGTGAGTGCCTAGCCCTCCAGAAGTCTCCGTACACGACAGCTGACTACTCTTCTTCAGCGTCTTTCTGTCCAACTTCTGGTGACCGTTCTCCCCCGCCAACAGCCACTACACTTGCAGGGTCTGACTAGCGTGTCTGCACTGCTGCGTCTCCACTTCAGACTCGGCTTGCTCCTCTCCTACTCCTTCTCTCACTGACTGCCGCTGCAGAACTCGTCTCCATCTTCTCCACTGCACCACTAGCTGAGATGTGGAGCCCAGGCCCCCCCTCCTGGGTCTTTCTAGGGGTCCCCTCTAAAGTGTGTGTGAGACCTAGTTACTTTGTGTCTGTGCGTACACACCCTATTAAGCCTTTTGGATTACCTGTTTGCAGTCTCCCAGCATGGGTGCAGTACTCAGTGGTGCCTGACCAGGTCAGGGGCGCCACACAGTTTTCTCACAATTCTGCTAGTCTATCCTTGTGCCGGCAAAGTATATGAGAATCCTGCAGTCTTGTGCACATGTTGCTTATTTTCTCTTTGCAGATTTGGTGCAGAAAATAATCTGCAGCATGGCAAGTCTTTCTGCATTTTTGCACTCCAAATGCATGAAAAACACATGGAAAAAAATGCACTGAAAATGCAAGGTTTTTTTTTATCTGCCAGGAGATGCAGATTTGGTGCATTAGTTTCTGTAACCAAATACTAAGCGTGCACATAGCCTTAAGGGCTTGCATTTTATTTTTGCTGGGAAAGAAGCTACACATTTAACAGTAGTATGAGATTTAGGAAACCGCAAACACACGCTGATTATTTTTTCCTTGCAGATTTGAGCCATCAAATGTTTTTTTGTTTTTATATCTGCAGTGTGACAATTGATTCAGCGGTTTTCCAGCATTTTTCACTCATTGAAATGATTGGAAAGAAAAAAATATAAGTAAAAACGCATAAAAAATATGCATATTTTATGCAGTGGCCTTTTCCTGCCAATACAGCCGTGGCCCGCAGTCCGGTCCTCTGAGGGCACAGCGTGGGAACCCGGATGTGATCTCTGCTGAACTGTGTGACTAAGGCTAAGTTCACACTTCCATTGTTTTGCATCAGTCACATGCGTTGCTTGACGCATGTGACTGATGCGTTGTACAACGGCTGACAAAGAAGAATTTCATTGTCGGACTCCATTGTGTGCTGGGGGCGGAGTTCAGGGGCGGAGCTGAGGACGTCAGTGCCGCGGTCTGCAGGGCTGGGGACAGGTGAGTGAGTGTGTGTGTACATGCATGTGTACATGCGGAGAGTGAGGGGGCGGAGCCGTGGAGCTGAGGACTTCAGTGCCGCGGGGACTGCAGGGCTGGTGACAAGTGTGAGTGAGCGAGAGCGCGAGCAAGCGTGCGTGTGTGTGTGTGTGTGTGTGTGTGAGTGTGAGTGTGAGAGAGAGAAAGAGAGAGAGAGAGAGAGAGAGAGAGTGTGAGTGTATACACATGCGGAGTGCGGGAGGAGGCGGAGCCGAGTGGGTGAAGTGTCGGCCTCCTTGCACACTGTATCCAGGGTAAAATATCGGGTACAAGCAAAGCACTTTTTGCTTGGTTACCCGCTATTTATCTTGGATACCAGCTTAGCGCTGGCTCCCTGCACCCATAACCACTGTAAATATCGGGTAACTAACCAAAGCTTATTGCTTGGTTACGGGGGCAGGGAGCCAGAGAGAGTATGCACAGCAAAATCCTATGGATCGCGCTGCTCAAAAAACGTTACAGGCTGCGTTGCTCCCGCCCGGCGGTTAGTTAAAAAATGACTGACTGCGACGCAGCGGATGCAACGCAGCATCATCAGTCACAATCCGTCACTAATAGAAGTCTATGGGGAGAAACAGGATTCCTGCAAAATATTTTGCAGGCTACTATAATTCCTCAAGGCTACGGATTGTGACTGATGCAAAACAACAGAAGTGTGAACTTAGCCTAAGACTAGGGTCACATTTCCGTTGTTTTAAATCCGTTAGGTCCTTCAGCAATGGATCAGTCGTTTTTTAGATGGCAACTGATGCAACGGATGTGTTTTTTACAGGATTCCTTTTACAGGAATCATGTGAAAAAACTGATCCGTTGCGTCCGTTACATCCGCTATGCATCTGTTTTTTGACGGATCAGTCATGACCCGTTTGTGTTTGGGACAGCCCAGTGGGTGTGCCAAACATGCTGGGCATGCTCAGTAGAGCATGACGGAATCCAGCGCTGGATTCCGTTGTAAGACGGATTACGATGGAATCCAGCACCATAGACATCCATTACAAGCGTGACGGATTGCGACGGATTCCTGCGCAGTGCGTTAATTTTGACGGTCAGAAAAACAGTACATTCTGCGCTGCTCCCGCCCGGCGGTCAATCAAAAAACGACTGACCGCGACGCAGCGGAAGCCACGCAAGGTCATCAGTCGCAATCCGCCACTAATACAAGTCTATGGGACACAACGGAATCTGCTAAACGGATGCCGTTGTTTACCAAAGCTGCGGATTGTGACTGATACATTTTAACGGAAATGTGAACCTAGCCTAACAGAAATCTGATCAGGCGTGCTTGGGACAAACCATAAGGTTCAATGAAGAAATTCTCTGCACCAGATCTGCAGGCTGTGGCAAGAAAAAAAAAACTTCACAACCGGATGCGGTTTTGACACAGCTTTGATGCAGTTTTGATGCAATTTTGGTGTTTTTGATGAGGTTTTTTGGCCTATCAAGAAAGTCAATGAATTGAAGTCAATGGGTGTAAAAACACTGCTAAATCTGACCAATAATTGACATATTGCAGATTTTGGCTATGTGCGCACGTTGCGTATTGTAATGCAGACAATTCTGCAGTGATTTGGCAGTGCATGTATGTTTCAAAACGCATGTATTGTGACTGCCGAATTGATGCAGAATTCATGCGTTCTGGATGCTGCCTCTCCCATAGACAGAGTGGGAGCAGCATCTAAAGCGCAGAAAATAAGTGACATGTTGCTTCTTAGAACGCAGCGATTCGGCAACAAATTTCAGCATGCAAATCGCTGCGTTCTAAAACGCAACGTGCGGATGGAATTTGTCACATCGACAGTGCAAAGCGCAGTGTAAACACATGAAAATATACAACGTGCAAACATACCCTTTTTCTGCATCAAAATCACATGGGAAAAACAACTGCACCGTGTACACAGCAAATCTAAAATGCCATAGACTTTGCTGGCTTCATGAGAGGCATGTAGATTTTAATGCAGATAAAAAGAAAAAAAAAGAAGAGCCTAAAAGGCAGGGCTGTGGAGTCTGTAAACCAAACCTTCGACTCCGACTCCTACATATATTGCTTATAGTTAGGTGAAAAATTTATTGTAGTACATGAACATGTGTATGTGAACATCAGACATTTAATAATTTTTATGATACAATAATCAAGATATTTAGATAGAACATAAAATATATTTATTGGAATACAACTTTAGAACACAAAAAACTGTAATAAATTGTAAATATGTAATACACTATATAATATACAGTAGATTATATATCGGGCGTGTGTGTATATATTATTATGTATATATAATATATAATATATATATATATATATATATATATATATATATATATATATATATATATATATATATATATATTTTACATATTGTATTACATATTTACAATTAGTTTTTTGTGTTTTAAAGTTGTATTCCAATAAATATATTTTATGTTCTATCTAAATATCTTGATTATTGGATCATAAAAATGACTAAATGTCTAATGTTCACATTGTACTACATTTTTCACTTAAATATAAGCATTATACTAAATGTTATTATTTAGTAAAATATTCAGCACATTCTGCATTGCACTACTGTCCCCAATTTATTATATACAGTTAGGTCCAGAAATATTTGGACAGTGACAAAATTTTCGCGAGTTGGGCTCTGCATGCCACCACATTGGATTTGAAATGAAACCTCTACAACAGAATTCAAGTGCAGATTGTAACGTTTAATTTGAAGGTTTGAACAAAAATATCTGATAGAAATTGTAGGAATTGTACACATTTCTTTACAAACACTCCACATTTTAGGAGGTCAAAAGTAATTGGACAAATAAACCAAACCCAAACAAAATATTTTTATTTTCAATATTTTGTTGCGAATCCTTTGGAGGCAATCACTGCCTTAAGTCTGGAACCCATGGACATCACCAAACGCTGGGTTTCCTCCTTCTTAATGCTTTGCCAGGCCTTTACAGCCTCAGCCTTCAGGTCTTGCTTGTTTGTGGGTCTTTCCGTCTTAAGTCTGGATTTGAGCAAGTGAAATGCATGCTCAATTGGGTTAAGATCTGGTGATTGACTTGGCCATTGCAGAATGTTCCACTTTTTTGCACTCATGAACTCCTGGGTAGCTTTGGCTGTATGCTTGGGGTCATTGTCCATCTGTACTATGAAGCGCCGTCCGATCAACTTTGCGGCATTTGGCTGAATCTGGGCTGAAAGTATATCCCGGTACACTTCAGAATTCATCCGGCTACTCTTGTCTGCTGTTATGTCATCAATAAACACAAGTGACCCAGTGCCATTGAAAGCCATGCATGCCCATGCCATCACGTTGCCTCCACCATGTTTTACAGAGGATGTGGAGTGCCTTGGATCATGTGCCGTCCCTTTCTTCTCCAAACTTTTTTCTTCCCATCATTCTGATACAGGTTGATCTTTGTCTCATCTGTCCATAGAATACTTTTCCAGAACTGAGCTGGCTTCATGAGGTGTTTTTCAGCAAATTTAACTCTGGCCTGTCTATTTTTGGAATTGATGAATGGTTTGCATCTAGATGTGAACCCTTTGTATTTACTTTCATGGAGTCTTCTCTTTACTGTTGACTTAGAGACAGATACACCTACTTCACTGAGAGTGTTCTGGACTTCAGTTGATGTTGTGAACGGGTTCTTCTTCACCAAAGAAAGTATGCGGCGGTCATCCACCACTGTTGTCATCCGTGGACGCCCAGGCCTTTTTGAGTTCCCAAGCTCACCAGTCAATTCCTTTTTTCTCAGAATGTACCCGACTGTTGATTTTGCTACTCCAAGCATGTCTGCTATCTCTCTGATGGATTTTTTCTTTTTTTTCAGCCTCAGGATGTTCTGCTTCACCTCAATTGAGAGTTCCTTAGACCGCATGTTGTCTGGTCACAGCAACAGCTTCCAAATGCAAAACCACACACCAGTAATCAACCCCAGACCTTTTAACTACTTCATTGATTACAGGTTAACGAGGGAGACGCCTTCAGAGTTAATTGCAGCCCTTAGAGTCCCTTGTCCAATTACTTTTGGTCCCTTGAAAAAGAGGAGGCTATGCATTACAGAGCTATGATTCCTAAACCCTTTCTCCGATTTGGATGTGAAAACTCTCATATTGCAGCTGGGAGTGTGCACTTTCAGCCCATATTATATATATAATTGTATTTCTGAACATGTTTTTGTAAACAGCTAAAATAACAAAACTTGTGTCACTGTCCAAATATTTGTGGACCTAACTGTATTTTAGGAGTCGGAGCCGGTGCATTTTATACAGACTCCGACTCCACCAAAATGAGCTCAGACTCCACAGCCCTGCTAAAAGGTTGAGAACACACCCTACTGCATCATGTCAATGAATCCCATCTGGTCAGAACAAAATCCTCCTATACATATCATATGGTCCACGGGTTTGGCTGACTCATTTCATGTATATGGGGCTATTTCGTTATAAGTAGCCACTACTTCACACTATCCTTGTAGCAGTCGTGGAGCAAAGCTCCCTAAAAAAAAAAAATCTGGTTTGTGCCTTGAATGAAGTGAATGAATGGCCACATACTTTCTCTTCCTGCAGACACACGAGCACACAGTGCAGCTGTTCATGAAGAGACCAGTCCTATCTGGAAGGCAGGCAGCATGTATAGGGTGTGCAGCTGCCGGTAATGTGCCAATAAACCTACAACCCACTAACATATAAAGAGGCAAGTGTTTGTCAGAAGAGAAAAAACCGTGGCCAGTGCAAGTCAGGCTGCTTTCACACTGTTTTTTTAACATGCGTCCTGAACGTTTTTATAACGCAAAAACGGATCCAGTGCAAATGCGTTTTCATTTCAATGCATTTGCAATGGAGTCGCGTCAACATGCGTTTGTGTGCGTTATAGTGAGGATCCAGCGACTTGCAGTTTTTTAACATTTTTCAAAAACGCTACTTGTAGTGTTTTTGAGCTGCGTCCAAATACTGCAAATTGCTGGATCCTGACTATACTGCACACAAACGCATGTGAATGCTGGCATGCTGATAGACTGGATCCTGCTTGCTCCACTGAGCATGCTCAGAAACCAGCCTCGCGTGATCAGTCTGTCTCTCCCCCTCTCTCCCTTCCTCTCTCTCCCTTCCTCTCTCCCTCCCCCTCCCTCCCCCTCCCTCCCTCCCTCCCCCTCCCTCCCTCCCTCCCTCCCCCTCCCTCCCCCTCTCTCTGTCTCACTCCCCCTCCCTCTCCCTCCCCTCTCCCCCCCTTTTCTCTCTCCCCCGCCTGAGAGCGGCGGACACTCGTAACCAAGATAAATATCGGGTAACCAAGCAAAACACTTCTCTTAGTTACCCGATGTTTACGTTGGTTACGTGTGCAGGGAGCATGCAGCCCGGCTCCTAGAAGCTGCGGATGCTCGTAACCAAGGTAAATATCGGATATCCAAGCAAGTTACCCGATGTCTACCTTGGTTACGAGCCTCTGCAGCTGTCAGATGCCGGCTCCCAGTCTGTCACGTTCAGTTCCACTGACTCCCACCACCCATAAACTTAAAGTGACAGGATCCTGCAAAATAACACATGTGTTTGCATGCGTTTTTTTACTGTAAAAGCAGGATCCGCTTTTACAGCAAAAAAATGTTCATGACGCATGATAAAAAAAACGTAGTGTGAAAGCAGCCTAACACGCTGGGAGCGAAATGCACCAAACCAAAAGCCCTGCCTTCTCTCAAGAAACAGACAAAGGAGCTTTCAATTACACTTCAATATTGAACCAGATCTCTTGGACCCAATGAGGCTGATGTACTCGCTCTGTGAAATGCATGTGCTCTGATATCTGACACAATGAATGAATGAAAAAATTAAAGAATGAATGAAAAAATGAATGAAAGAACGAATGCATGAATGAAAAAATGGCTTTATAATTCAAATTAAAATCAGCATTTTATGGGCAAAGCTAAGGGTGGACTCATCAAATTGTTCATTTTAGTATTGATGGAGGAAACATTAAAAACCAGATTAGACAGTCATCCTGAGATAGATAAGAAGTGTAAGCACACCGTGCCCATCAGGTCTTAGGGATCCTTTTATTAATGTATGCAGTGTGTGTTTTGAAATCTGTTGATCCATCCTCTATGAAGGGAATCTGTCAGCAGGTCTGAAATGGAAGGGCAGAAACTCCAATTCCAGCGATGTGTCACTTACTGATAGATCTAGTTGGATCTAGAAGTTCTCTGAATGCTGAGCTCTGTATTACCCAGCTGCTTTTTGTGTACACTGTGCATAGGCAGAAAACTGCCAATCAGTGGTAGGAGTGGGGTTATACAGAGCGCATCAACATGGAGGACTACCTGGCAGCATGTCACCTCGTGATAAAATCATAGTTTTATCAACAGGAGATCAAAACCACATCAAGCTGCCCAGTGACATCGCTGGAATCAGGGTCTCTGCCACTAGATTATGCTGCTCTCAGATTAGGTGGCAAAATACTGTTGAGAGATTCCCTTTAATCCAAAGATTAGAATGTGGTCACCATGAAAATGTCTCAGACGTCTTGTCCTGACAGCTCGATCCGGATTTATTATAGGTTAATGCTTTTATTTTAACAATGTCTGATCTAACCACAGATGGTATCAGGGACACAAACCACACAGCAAGTAAAACTTTTACAAGTTAGCACATTTGTATCACGCCAGGTTTGACTTCCATCCAATAAGTGGTATCTGTCACCCATGGAGGAGATCACAGACTCATACTCGTTCATATGCACTTTTCTTGGCAATAAATGATAAAATTACTGGTGACAACTGGGAAGTGCTGGATTACAATGTCAGTCCCATGGTCAGCCTATTATGAGATAGATATATTAAAGGGAACCTGTCACCATGAAAATGCTGCCCAACCTGCAGAAACTGTGCTACAAGAGCAGGAGGAGCGGAGCAGACGAATATATAGTCCTGTACCAACAGATTCATAATATTTTGTGTTTTATTCACTTAAACCTCAGCTCCTTCTGGGACTATTGGTCCAGTGGGCGGTGTGATCAGTGAGTTTATATAAGTATACGCTCAAAGAGAGCAGTCAGCTACTGATAGGACTGCCCACTAAGCTCCAGAAAGAATGAAATAAAAAAATGAATAGAAAAAAACAAAACACAAAATATACTGAATCTGTAGAGACAGACAGACAGACACACACACACACAGAGACACACACAGAGACACACACAGAGACACACACACACGCACACACAGAGACACACAGACACACACAGAGACAGACACAGAGAGAGACACACACACACAGACACACACACACACAGACAGACACAGAGAGAGACAGACACACACACACACACACACAGACACAGAGAGACAGACACACAGACAGACACAGACACAGACACAGAGAGACAGACACACACACAGACACACACACAGACACACTCAGAGACAGAGACACACAGAGCGCTATGCTTAGCTCCTCCTGCTCTATAACGTGGTACATGGAGATTGAACGCATTTTCACAGTGACAGCTTCCCTTTAACTGTAAAGTTCCTCAATACACTTTCTCATTCTACTCGCCTGCTGTACCTATCTTCAGTCTTCATAAATCTTTCGATTTTGGGTAATTTCAAGATCCACATCATTGTATTAACCAATAACATCTTAAGTTTCAATGGAAACCCAACTGAAAAACATCCCCCCCCCCCCCCCCCCCGCACATTTTAGGCATATTAACCACCTGGCAAATGGGATTTATCCGCTTTGCCTATGATAGATCATATTTCAGTCGTAGTACAGACACAAACAAATTAGTCACTAGGTGTTATCCGGAAAGTCGCAAACAATAACGTGAAAAGTAGCCAAAAAGTACAATAGGAATATATGCGTAAAATGTTTGCCTATTACATAAACCGGGTTCACAGCAGGTGACCTATTATGGCCTTTGTTTGAAGTTTGGCTCTGATGTCAGGGTGTACAGTGAATTCGCAGGCTAGACACACATTTCATTAGAGATTATTAATACTGTACAAACAGTTGTGCTCTAAAACCCGCCATACACAGACGGCTGAGCCATGTGGCTGCAAAAAATTATGGAGATATATCTTATTTTAATGGATGCGTGATCCACATTAATTAAAAGTGGTCAGGACAAGTCATCCACAAAGCAACATTGCGAAAGCACACTCCGCTATGCTCTACGGAGGACATCAATGCGCATGAAAGACGTCATTTAGTATTACACCTTTCGACACATCGGCCCGCACAGGCGCACTTTTCTCTGTTCTCTGAGGGCAGAGCCCAGGACATCAATGTGCATGTGCCGAACAAAGTAATTTGGAATGATATAAAGTGAAACCTTGGCTTACGAGCATAATCCGTTCTGGGAGTGTGCTTGTAAACCAAGTTACTTGTTCAGCAAAGCAAGATTTCCCATAGGAAATAATGCAAGCTCAGACAATTCCTTCCACAACTTGTTCAATGTCCCATCCTGGTCCCCTATTGTGCCATTCCACACACACACACACACACACACACACACACACACACACACACACACACACACACACACACACACACACACACACAAACAAAACACATATTATGCTCACCTTACCTTCCGTTCCATCGCCGACTTCCCGGTTCTTGTAGTTTACCGGTACAGGATGTGTACCGGGTAACCATAGCCACCGATGCCGGAGCTTCTGCTACCAGATCGCTGACGTTAGGAGCCGCTTGCATCTGATTGGTCAGTGCGCTGCCTTTGAGAAGCAGCTGACAGCGGAGGTTCCTCCATCGTCGCGATGGTTACCCGATTCACATCCTGCACCGGCGAACTACAAGAACCGGGAGGCCGGCGAGGGAATGGAGGGTAAGGTGAGCGTAATGTGTGTGTGTGTGTGTGTGTGTGTGTTTGTGTGGAATGTAAGCGCGGGTCAGAGCGCGGTGAAAGTACGGAACCGGAAGTGTGTGCGATGAATATTAGCTCGTACAGCAAAGCATGCTCGTAAACTGAGTTACAAATTTACAGCAAGCTTTGCTCGTATAGCGAAATACTCGCACACCAAATCTCTCGAGGTGCCATTGTATTTCAAGACATCAGGCCCGCGCAGGCGCACTTCGTCATGTTCTCTAAGGCCAAAACATAGAACATCAATGTTCATGCCCCGAAGAAAGTAATTCGGAATGATGTCTTTTGGTGCACGCACATTCATCTCCTATACTCTGCACTCAGTCAGGTAGAGTAAAAATGTGCATGCAATGCTACTGTGTGAGATACTGTGGCGCTAGGTGGAGGACACTGGACGCAGCATCCACATCAATCAAAGCCAGAGGACGGCGATTAGGAGCAGAGAGAAGGCACACACCGCAGTGATGACACCCATCGGACCGGAACAGACAGCGCCGGAGAAGTTTAAATAAGTATTTTGGGGCTTATACAGGGGGAATCAGTAAATGATATACACGCTTGTGGACTGCTGTAAAGTAGATAGAGGTGGTGGTATCTGATTAGATGATGACAGCTTTCCTTTAACATTCTAACAAGTAGGAAAAACTTTACAAATTATTATTTATTTTTTTCAGTTAATGGTAATTTTTTTTTTTCTTCACTTCTGGTAAAAACGGACACATTGCCCAAACACTGATTAAAGTCCATCTGAATATTTTCATGTTTGAGAAGAACGTGGACGTCTGAGTGAGACCTCACTGTAATAAAGCAAAAATTTTGTAAGTTTAAAAAAAAAAAAAAAACACTATACTGTGCAGTTTGCATTTACTTTAGCATAGTGTTTGCAGACTTGGCGACATCGTGGTGGACAATAACAAACATGACATAGGCATAACTAAAACATTACTCTAATGGCCACCGCCATCACCTCTCTGTATATGAATTTACAGTGAGGGAAGGGGATACATGTAACTGCACATCCACCTATAATGTACTGCGTGATGTGTAATAGATGTGTGAGCTGCAGGATTTCTTTATAGGGGAATCTAACCACAATATATATATATATTATATTATAATATAATATATATATATTATATTATAATATATATATATATATATCTCTGACCACACAGACTATGTCACTGCTGCTATTTTCCAGCCTGGCAGTCACTGCACTCTGCTATAATAAACTCAGAAGCACTAGAAACCAAGCAAAAAGGGGATTTAGCATCAATACGTTTCTGTAATGTGAATACCTTCCCCTGAGCTGCGGTGTGCACTGTCTCTCCGATCCGCCCTTCTGTGAGTTTGGATTGAGCCCCTCTCTCCAGCTGGCGGTGACTTGCTGAGTCGGTGACCACGAGGTCCACACTTACAATAGACATAATGGCTGTGGTCATCAGAAGTTATTCTGTGCCGCGCGGATGACCTGCCCATGACTCAGCCCGGGGGGCAGCAAGATGGTGCCCAGTGACTGCGAACGCTGAGAGGACAGGTGCACGGGGAAGCAGGACTCCAGGGATAGATTTACTCCACACTAGTCACACAAGCTGCATTACAGCTATAGGAGTGTGAGAAGAAGCCACACATAATGCAGTAAACCTTAAAAAGTTATACAGTAGGGAAAAAAAGTATTTGACCCTCTACCGATTTTGCAAGTTTTCCCACCCCCAAAGAATGGAGAGGTCTATAACTTTTATTGTAGGAACGCTTCAACTGTAACAGAATAAAAACAATCCAGAAAATCACATTGTATGATTTTTAAATAATTAATTTGCATATTATTACATGAAATAAGTATTTGATACAATAGAAAAACAGAACTTAATATTTGGTACAGAAACCTTTGTTTGCAATTACAGATCAAATGTTTCCTGTAGTTCGTGACCAGGTTTGCACACTCTGCAGGGGTTTTGGCAACTCCTCCACACAGATCTCTCAGGTTTCGGGGCTGTCACTGGGCAACACTGAGTTTCAGGTCCCTCCAAAGATTTTCTATTGGGTTCAGGACAGGTGTGGAGACTGGCTAGGCCACGCCAGGACTTAGAAATGCTTCTTACGGAGCCGCTCCTTAGTTGCCCTGGCTGTGTGTTTCGGATCATTGTCATGCTAGAAGACCCCGGCACGACCCATCTTCAAAAGCTCTTCCTGAGGAAAGAAGGTTCTTGGCCAAAATCTTGCAATACATGACCCCATCCATCCTCCCTTCAATACGATGCAGTCGTCCTGTACCCTTTGAAGAAAAGCACCCCATAGTATGATGTTTCCACCCTCATGCTTCACGGTTGGGATGGTGTTCTTGGGGTTGTACTCATCCTTCTTCCTCCAAACACGGTGAGTGGAGTTCATACCAAAAAGTTCTAAATGTGACCACATGACCTTCTCCTTCTCTCATGTCTCCTATGGATGATCCAGAAGGTCATTAGCAACCTTCAAATAGGCTTGGACATGTGCTGGCGTGAGCAGGGGGACCTAGCATGCCCTGCAGGATTTTAATCCATGACGGCGTAGTGTGTTACTAACAATAATCTGGTTTGCAGAGTAGAAGAACGGGTTTGAATACCGCGCCAAAACCACAGATTCACTGAGAATTTGGAAGAATCTCTTTATTCACATAAATCACGCGTTTCAGGGACATTTCCGTCCCCTTCATCAGGACAAATATAGGGAATAAAGGCATTTATTCCCTATATCTGGCCTGATGAAGGCGACGGAAATGTCCCTGAAACACGTAGACCTATGTGAATAAAGGGATTCTTCCAAATTCTCGGTGAATCTGTGGTTTTGGCGCGGTATTCAAACCCGTTCTTTCTACTCTGCAAACCAGTTCAACGCTACGGGACTGCTGCCGACCACGTTACTATCATACTTGTTGAGGGGTTGTGACTTGCACAACCAGATAAGGTGAGTGTTTCTCCCACATTCACGCCACCTTTGTATACCTGGTAAGACCCTATTTGCGCCTGTTTCCTCAGTTCTGCTTACTAACAATAATCTGTGAGACTGTGGTCCCAGCGCTCTTCAGATCATTGACAATGTCCTGCCATGTAGTTCTGGGATGACTCCTGACCTTTCCCAGAATCATCCTTAACCCACGAGGCAAGAACTTGTATGGAGCCCCAGAGTAAGATTGACAGTCATCTTGTGTTTCTTCCATTTTCTAATAATTGCACCAACAGTTGTTGCCTTCTCACCAAGCTGCTTGCCTACCATCCTGCAGCCCACCCCAGCCTTGTGCAGGTTTACGATTTTGTCCCTGATGTCCTCAGACAGCTTTTCGGTCTTGGCCATGGTGGAGAGGTTGCAGTGTGATTGATTGTGTGGACAGGTTTCTTTTATAAATGTAATGAATTAAACAGGTGCAATTAATACAGGTAATGAGTGCAGAGTAGGAACTTCTTAGAGAAAATAAAAAAAGAATGGGTCTGAGAGCCAAAACTCTTGCTGGTTAGGAAGTGATCAAATACTTATTTCATGCAATAAAATGCAAAATATTTATTTAAAAATACAATGTGATTACCTGGATTCTGTCTGTCACAATTGAAGTGTACCTACCATAAAAATTTCAGACCACACAATTCTTTGTAGGTGGGAAAACTTGCAAAATTCAGCAGTCAATCAAATACTAAGGCTATGTGCGCACGTTGCGTAAATACATGCAGTTACGCTGCGCTTTGTAGCGCAGCGTAACTGCATGCGTCCTGCGTCCCCTGCACAGTCTATGGAGATTGTGCAGGGGCCGTGCGCACGTGGCGTTTTAGAGCGCAGCGCTTCGGCTACTGCCGAAGCGCTGCGTAAAAAGAAGTTACATGTCACTTCTTCCGTGCGCTTTGCCGGCAGCTCCTGCTCTGTCTATGGGAGGAGCTGCAGGCAGAGCGCATGGAATCGGCTTCACTACGGACATTTCTGCAGCGATTTAAAGCGCACATGTGCTCTTCAGATCGCTGCAGAAAATTTCTGCAGTGAACTGTACGCAACGTGAGCACATAGCCTTACGGTACTTTCCCCATTGTAGCCCATATTATGGGAAATTAATATGACATTTTCAATGGCATGTAAAGTAGTATCAGGCTGACGTTTGCTACATCTAGGAAGCACTTGCACAAAGCAGCCGTCTCCTTAGTTTCCTCCTCACTTTTAGCACAAAGCAGAAGTTATATGGATTTGCAATAAATGTCTATGGCCAGAATAGCCGTACAATTACTGGTGCCAAGGGAAGCCCTGGTGTTCCCCACAGCAATCACAACAGTTTGCTTTTCAGTAAATTGGAGCGGTGAGCTGTGATCTGGGCACATTTCCTGCACATTGTCCTGCTCACGTCTACTATAAACCTCTAGAAAGAACTGCCGAGCTGTAAACATAACATCGCGGCGCTCGCAACGGGAACCAGGGCTGTTTGCTGTGAACTGTCTGAAACGTGCAGAGTAATTGTTCCTACGATGAGTTTTCAATTCTCACGATCCTCAGACATGAAATATTTTCACATTTTTATTTATCATCAGTTTTATCATTGAAGTTTCATTCACATGTCAAGGAAAAAACAAGCAAAATAAGGTAATCTGTGAGCAAAACGTGCCAGACACGGTGAGCAAAACGTGCCAGACACGGTGAGCAAAACGTGCCAGACACTGTGAGCAAAACGTGCCAGACACGGTGAGCAAAACGTGCCAGACACGGTGAGCAAAACGTGCCAGACACGGTGAGCAAAACGTGCCAGACACGGTGAGCAAAACGTGCCAGACACGGTCAGAAAAACGTGCCAGACACGGTCAGAAAAACGTGCCAGACACGGTCAGAAAAACGTGCCAGACACGGTCAGAAAAACGTGCCAGACACTGTCAGAAAAAACGTGCCAGACACTGTCAGAAAAAACGTGCCAGACACGGTGAGCAAAACGTGCCAGACACGGTGAGCAAAACGTGCCAGACACTGTGAGCAAAACGTGCCAGACACGGTGAGCAAAACGTGCCAGACACGGTGAGCAAAACGTGCCAGACACGGTGAGCAAAACGTGCCAGACACGGTGAGCAAAACGTGCCAGACACGGTGAGCAAAACGTGCCAGACACGGTGAGCAAAACGTGCCAGACACGGTGAGCAAAACGTGCCAGACACGGTCAGAAAAACGTGCCAGACACGGTCAGAAAAACGTGCCAGACACGGTCAGAAAAACGTGCCAGACACGGTGAGCAAAACGTGCCAGACACGGTGAGCAAAACGTGCCAGACACGGTGAGCAAAACGTGCCAGACACGGTGAGCAAAACGTGCCAGACACGGTGAGCAAAACGTGCCAGACACGGTGAGCAAAACGTGCCAGACACGGTGAGCAAAACGTGCCAGACACGGTGAGCAAAACGTGCCAGACACGGTGAGCAAAACGTGCCAGACACGGTGAGCAAAACGTGCCAGACACTGTGAGCAAAACGTGCCAGACACGGTGAGCAAAACGTGCCAGACACGGTGAGCAAAACGTGCCAGACACGGTGAGCAAAACGTGCCAGACACTGTGAGCAAAACGTGCCAGACACGGTGAGCAAAACGTGCCAGACACGGTGAGCAAAACGTGCCAGACACGGTGAGCAAAACGTGCCAGACACGGTGAGCAAAACGTGCCAGACACGGTGAGCAAAACGTGCCAGACACGGTGAGCAAAACGTGCCAGACACGGTGAGCAAAACGTGCCAGACACGGTGAGCAAAACGTGCCAGACACGGTGAGCAAAACGTGCCAGACACGGTGAGCAAAACGTGCCAGACACGGTGAGCAAAACGTGCCAGACACGGTGAGCAAAACGTGCCAGACACTGTGAGCAAAACGTGCCAGACACGGTGAGCAAAACGTGCCAGACACGGTGAGCAAAACGTGCCAGACACGGTGAGCAAAACGTGCCAGACACGGTGAGCAAAACGTGCCAGACACGGTGAGCAAAACGTGCCAGACACGGTGAGCAAAACGTGCCAGACACGGGGAGCAAAACGTGCCAGACACTGTGAGAAAAACGTGCCAGACACTGTGAGCAAAACGTGCCAGACACTGTGAGAAAAACGTGCCAGACACTGTCAGAAAAACGTGCCAGACACTGTGAGAAAAACGTGCCAGACACGGTCAGAAAAACGTGCCAGACACGGTCAGAAAAACGTGCCAGACACGGTCAGAAAAACGTGCCAGACACGGTCAGAAAAACGTGCCAGACACGGTCAGAAAAACGTGCCAGACACGGTCAGAAAAACGTGCCAGACACGGTCAGAAAAACGTGCCAGACACGGTCAGAAAAACGTGCCAGACACGGTCAGAAAAACGTGCCAGACACGGTCAGAAAAACGTGCCAGACACGGTCAGAAAAACGTGCCAGACACGGTCAGAAAAACGTGCCAGACACTGTGAGCAACATGTGTCAGACATGGTGAGCAAGATGTGCCAGAACGGTGAGTAAAATCTACTAGAAACGGTGAGTAAAATGAACAAAAAACGGTGAGCAAAACGTGCCAGAAACGGTGAGCAAAACGTGCCAGAAACGGTGAGCAAAACGTGCCAGAAACGGTGAGCAAAACGTGCCAGAAACGGTGAGCAAAACGTGCCAGAAACGGTGAGCAAAACGTGCCAGAAACGGTGAGCAAAACGTGCCAGAAACTGTGAGCAAAACGTGCCAGAAACTGTGAGCAAAACGTGCCAGAAACTGTGAGCAAAACGTGCCAGAAACTGTGAGCAAAACGTGCCAGAAACTGTGAGCAAAACGTGCAAGAAACTGTGAGCAAAACGTGCAAGAAACTGTGAGCAAAACGTGCAAGAAACGGTGAGCAAAACGTGCCAGAAACGGTGAGCAAAACGTGCCAGACACGGTGAGCAAAACGTGCCAGACACGGTGAGCAAAACGTGCCAGACACGGTGAGCAAAACGTGCCAGACACGGTGAGCAAAACGTGCCAGACACGGTGAGCAAAACGTGCCAGACACGGTGAGCAAAACGTGCCAGACACGGTGAGCAAAACGTGCCAGACACGGTGAGCAAAACGTGCCAGACACGGTGAGCAAAACGTGCCAGACACGGTGAGCAAAACGTGCCAGACACTGTGAGCAAAACGTGCCAGACACTGTGAGCAAAACGTGCCAGACACGGTGAGCAAAACGTGCCAGACACTGTGAGCAAAACGTGCCAGACACTGTGAGCAAAACGTGCCAGACACGGTGAGCAAAACGTGCCAGACACGGTGAGCAAAACGTGCCAGACACGGTGAGCAAAACGTGCCAGACACGGTGAGCAAAACGTGCCAGACACGGTGAGCAAAACGTGCCAGACACGGTGAGCAAAACGTGCCAGACACGGTGAGCAAAACGTGCCAGACACGGTGAGCAAAACGTGCCAGACACGGTGAGCAAAACGTGCCAGACACGGTGAGCAAAACGTGCCAGACACGGGGAGCAAAACGTGCCAGACACGGGGAGCAAAACGTGCCAGACACGGGGAGCAAAACGTGCCAGACACGGTGAGCAAAACGTGCCAGACACGGTGAGCAAAACGTGCCAGACACGGTGAGCAAAACGTGCCAGACACGGTGAGCAAAACGTGCCAGACACTGTGAGCAAAACGTGCCAGACACTGTGAGCAAAACGTGCCAGACACTGTGAGCAAAACGTGCCAGACACTGTGAGAAAAACGTGCCAGACACTGTGAGCAAAACGTGCCAGACACTGTGAGCAAAACGTGCCAGACACTGTCAGAAAAACGTGCCAGACACTGTGAGAAAAACGTGCCAGACACGGTCAGAAAAACGTGCCAGACACGGTCAGAAAAACGTGCCAGACACGGTCAGAAAAACGTGCCAGACACGGTCAGAAAAACGTGCCAGACACGGTCAGAAAAACGTGCCAGACACGGTCAGAAAAACATGCCAGACACGGTCAGAAAAACGTGGCAGACACGGTCAGAAAAACGTGCCAGACACGGTCAGAAAAACGTGCCAGACACGGTCAGAAAAACGTGCCAGACACGGTCAGAAAAACGTGCCAGACACGGTCAGAAAAACGTGCCAGACACTGTGAGCAACATGTGTCAGACATGGTGAGCAAGATGTGCCAGAACGGTGAGTAAAATCTACTAGAAACGGTGAGTAAAATGAACAAAAAACGGTGAGCAAAACGTGCCAGAAACGGTGAGCAAAACGTGCCAGAAACGGTGAGCAAAACGTGCCAGAAACGGTGAGCAAAACGTGCCAGAAACGGTGAGCAAAACGTGCCAGAAACGGTGAGCAAAACGTGCCAGAAACGGTGAGCAAAACGTGCCAGAAACGGTGAGCAAAACGTGCCAGAAACGGTGAGCAAAACGTGCCAGAAACGGTGAGCAAAACGTGCCAGAAACTGTGAGCAAAACGTGCAAGAAACTGTGAGCAAAACGTGCCAGAAACGGTGAGCAAAAGGTGCCAGAAACGGTGAGCAAAACGTGCCAGAAACGGTGAGCAAAACATGCCAGAAACGGTGAGCAAAACATGCCAGAAACGGTGAGCAAAACGTGCCAGAAAAGGTGAGCAAAATGTGCCAGAAACGGTGAGCAAAATGTGCCAGAAACGGTGAGCAAAATGTGCCAGAAACTGTGAGCAAAACATTCCAGAAACGGTGAGCAAAATGTGCCAGAAACGGTGAGCAAAATGTGCCAGAAACGGTGAGCAAAATGTGCCAGAAACGGTGAGCAAAACATGCCAGAAACTGTGAGCAAAACATGCCAGAAATATGCTACATTTCCGCAACAGTATTCACAGAGGTGTTTGCCTTTGACAAATTTTCTGCATCAAAACCTCCGAGTGTGTACGTCCCCTAAATGCTTTTCTGATGGGAGATGCTCTGCTACAGAGCAGCACAGAAAAAGTTGGTTTTAAAGGGGTTGTCCAGGACATTTTATTTTTCCTTTGGACCTAAGACATGACAGACAGGTAGTTGCTAACTAAAGCATTGGCCTGCTTTGCGCAATGTCTGCGATCGCAGAATCCTCCGACAGGAGAGGTCTTTGGCTATGCGGCTACCGCTGATGGCAGCTGACAGGGCAGCGGCTTCTCTTCTCTGTGGACGGTGTGTGACTGCCGATGTCATGCAGAAAATTAAGCCGCAAGGAACCAGGAGTCAAATGATGACCCCGTCCAAAAAAAACCCTTTCCAAAAAGGTAGTATGGTTCCACAATAGTTATGGCCATCAACGCTGATATGACGTCACACTAATAATTCCCCAAACTAGTAACAATAGAAAACAATCTGAGACGTCCTCCGCATAGTGTAAGTGAAAGCCCTGGACGGACGCAGCCAAGACCTGTATATAGGAAGGGCATAGGCTGCAAGGGCTTGTTCACATGTTGCATTATTGCAACATATTTTATGCAGAGTATTTGGTGAGTAAAATATGCAGCGTTTTACATTACCAGAATAATCAATGAGATTTCTGAATCTATTGCACACATTGCGTTATTTTCCCACATGTGTTCAGACCCCAGCTGTGTTTGTCAAAAAACAGCATGTCAATTATATCAGCATTTCTGCAGCAATCAAATGAATGTGAAAAATTAAAGTAAAAAAGCAGAAAAACTTGAAGGGGACATGTCACTGGATTTGGGGCCTATAAGCTGTGGTCACCACCAGTGGGCTCTTATATACAGCATTCTACTATACTGTATATAAATAAGAGCCCAGGCCGTTGTGCAGAACGTAAAAATCACTTTATAATACTTACCTAAACGGTAGCTGCAGTGGAGTTGGGTCAGATGGGCGTTTTCGTTCTCCGGCGCCTCCTCTTTCGGCCATCTTTGTCCTCTTCCTATTCTGAAGTCTGGGTGCATGATGCGTCCTACGTCATGCAAATTTGGCGGCATTGAGGTCCTGCGCAGGTGCACTTTGATCTGCCCTGTGCAGCGCAGATCAATGAATCTTAGTGAGTGCGCCTGCGCAGGACCGGCGAGTGTATGCTTCAGAAAGAAGACAAAGATGGCCGCAAGAGGAGGCGCCGACACAGGTGAACAGACACCCATATGGCCCAACTCCACCGCAGTGACCATTTAGGGGAGTAGAATAAAGTGTTTTTATGCTCTACACAGCGGCCTGGGCTCTTATATACAGCATGTTAGAATGCTGTATATAAGAGTCCACTGGTGGTGGCCGCAGCTTATAGGCCCCAAAACTGGTGAAAGGTTCCCTTTAAAAATTTGTGTATTTTAAATTTTTTCCTGCCACAACGATAGTTTTTATTGCAGAAAAAAAAAATATGCAAAGTGTGAACATACCCGAATAGTAAAAAATGTAATTGTGTATTTATAAGATGTAACTGGATCGGCAGTCATTTACCGTCCTATCTACAAAGTCCAAGAAGCGGTGATGGGAAGAGAGCGATTATTATTACTGCACCGTATCAGCAGCTCGCTCAGTTTCTGGCTTCCTCCAAGATCAGTCATTTTACATGCAGACATAAATGATCCGGTGATCCCCGGCATGTTTACATGAGTTCTCGTTCACTCATTCTCGGCTGGTCTGAACGCCCCTCACTCATAGCACACGGAAACATTATATTTTATGGGGCATAAATTACTTTCTTTCTTTCAGATAGTCCACATACATAAAAGGAGGCTCTAGTACATTTTTTGGACAGAATGGTTCTATGAAACAGACACATGAGTAAGACCATGTGGGTGGACGACTACCGTAGCTCCAGGTCTGACAATCACAGCCGTGGTGCCACCATACTTCTAATTCATTCCAGCTGCTGTAAAACGCATTCACACCGTATATAGTGACTCCAACATGAGAACCACTGTGATGGCAAATAAATAAAAAAATATTTAATGCACAAATTTTGTGTAAGGCATTTTGGTGCATTCATTAAAAGGGAACTTGTCACCACTTTTTTGGCCTCCAAGCTGCGGCCACCACCACCGGGCACTTATATATAGCATTGTAACATGCTGTATATAAGAGCCCAGGCCGGGGTATAACAAACACTTTATAATACTTACCTAACGATCGCGCTGCGATGGAATAGGGTCTAATGGGCGTCTCCGTTGTCTCTTTCGGCCATCTTCGTCTTCCTTCTTCTCTAGCCGCGGTTCATGACAGGTCCGACGTCATCCACACTCGCCGGCATTCCGGTCCTGAGCAGGCGCACTTTGATCTGCACTGAGCAGGGCAGATCAAAGAATTGCAGTATGCCTGCGCAAGATCGGCGAGTGCGTATGACGTAGCCGCGTCATGCACACAGGCTTCAGAAAGAGGACGAAGATGACCGAAAGGGGAGGCGCCCGCACCGGACAACAGACACGCCTATTAGGCCCTATTCCACTGCAGAGCGACCGTTAGTTAAGTATTATAAAGTGGTTTTTATGTTATACCCCCGGCCTGGGCTCTTATATACAGCATGTTAGAATACTGTATATAAGAGCCCGGTGGTGGTGGCCGCAGCTTAGAGGCCAACAAAGTGGTGACAGGTTCCCTTTAAGCTCCTTCTGATGTGCAACATCTGGCAAAACAAAATGTGGCAAAAAGCACCAGAATAAGTGCAGCAGAAAAGTCCCCTAGTCTCTTACACTATGTTCACACAGGGCGTTTCTTGCTGCTTTTTTTTTGGCAGCAAAATTTAACCCAAACAGAGGCATTAGTTTGATAGGGACCCAACAAAAATGAATTCACCTTGCCATTGGCTGTTGGGCTCACATAAAACTGGCCATTTTTGTGTGCCAAGTATCTCAATTTTTACCTGTTTTTCATAGCAGTAATTTATGACTATATTCTCATATTCATTGTTCCACATATCTTAGCACTGTGCTGTGCAACGGTCTCCTTTTTGTTACTATATTTCATATTCAATTTGCCCCTGTTCACATTAGAAAGATAGGCTGTGCCATCAGTCTTTTTCTTAGATTACATGTTTACATAAAGTTAGTTCCGTTCATCAAAAAAAAGCAGCAAAAAATGCCTTATTTTTACTCATTGCTTTCATCGGTGAAAAAAGCAGCAAGAAACGCAAAAAGAATTGACAGGCTGCTTCTTTCAAAAAGTTAGCATTTTTTCCGTGAGGAAGAAAAAACAAAAAGCAACTGTCTGTGTGTGTAATTTCTGGAATCTATGGTTTTGCTGGTACTGTACTGTTAAAAGCAGCTTTTTTAAGAATGTAAAAAAAAAAACATAAAACCAACAAAAAAACCCATGTGAAAAAAAACAAACAAAAAAAAAAAATGCGTGTGAACATAGCCATATGGTATCGGGCTGACTTTGAGGACCTTTGACCAGAGCAAAAGTGCAATTTTTGCTTTAATTTCATTCTCACTGTTCCTGTTATTGCTTTTTTCACATCCGCTATACAGTCCCAGAAATCTGGTGGCTCATATCCAGCGCTGGCCTTTATGGTCTTTCATCGGGCCATAGAAATTACTTTGAAGAATAAAAAAAAGCCCAAAACTTGAAAGGTCTGAGCAACTAAACCAACGGCATACATAACTATCTACTACACTCGCAAGCTTCAAACGGAACCTAAAGACTCATCTGTTCAGAAATGCCTATAACCTTCAATGACCTCACTGCTTCACCACCGTGCGGAGCTGCCGCCCCACCACCGTGCGGAGCTGCCGCCCCACCACCGTGCGGAGCTGCCGCCCCACCACCGTGCGGAGCTGCCGCCCCACCACCGTGCGGAGCTGCCGCCCCACCACCGTGCGGAGCTGCCGCCCCACCACCGTGCGGAGCTGCCGCCCCACCACCGTGCGGAGCTGCCGCCCCACCACCGTGCGGAGCTGCCGCCCCACCACCGTGCGGAGCTGCCGCCCCACCACCGTGCGGAGCTGCCGCCCCACCTACACCCCACCTACTGTCTCCTCCCCAAAATCCTTTAGGATGTAAGCCCGCAAGGGCAGGGCCCTCTTCCCCCTGTGCTAGTCTGTCTATTGTAACGTGTACATGTATTCTGTATGTAACCCCCTCATGTACAGCACCATGGAATCAATGGTGCTCTATAAATAAACAATAATAATAATAATAATAATAACGAGCAGCGGGAAGAGAATAAGAGCAACGCCGGGCTATTTTTTACAGTGACAGGTCCTCTTACACCAAAGTTGGCTGGGTCCTCAAGGAGTTAATATCTACTGAAGAAGCGCTCTTTTCTTTCTAGTGGCTTTCCGCTAAGTACAGGACCGGGCTGTAATTGAAGGTTGGTGGAGTTTTTTTTGGTCACTCTTATACACAATGATCTTTGTGAGATTCTCCTGCACTTGCTGACACCACTTCCCGTGCCTGAGTGAGCAGACATAGAGCCGGCAGTGTGAGGGCCCGGCCAGCGGAGGCCGATCCGGATGTGCCGAAGATGTATAACACCACACAGCAAGGGCCGGAGGATACTGCACAAGGCGAGCACAGGAGAAAGCGTGATACCTTTATGTATAAATCCGCAGTAACGCTCATCAAATAGAAGTAAATTAAATCTACGTAATTTCGGAGTAGCGCAGATTTCCAGATTCATGAATTTGAATGAGGAAGTCAGGAGTTTGTCCAATAACTATTTTGTGCATATCTTGGCATTAGTGCGTATTCGCACATGGACGGGCGGGTAAGGTGTCCCCCTCACCCATAGCCAATGGCATTCATGGAGCCACCCAATTCTGGTCAGTAGACAAGCAGTCCATCGGGGTTGCACGGCCCGAGGACAGAGCACAAAACATGGACGTGTGAATTACAACCTTAGGCCATTTTTACACATCCATCAAAAACTGATGACCTCCTGTGATCAGATGTGACCGCGCACTCTTGGGTATCATGCGGAGGCTGCAGGGATTTCATTGGTCTTCTCATGTGTTTCTGGTCAGTAGCAGCCACCGTCTAACCTGCCCTGCAGCGGTTAGATAAGGCTGGGGCTATACGGTGACTGAGGAAACAACACTAGATTTGCTCCGTAGCGCTCTTACACTGCAGAGCAATTTGACAGATTGGGGCCGCATTGTGACCCTGAAGGTACGGCACAAAAAATCAGAAGAGGTAGAAATTTGTGTGTCTTGCTTGTCGACACTGCAGCACCCTCAGGGGTCACAATGTGACTCCGTTCACTGGTATTGTGCTGCGATGTGACAGCGGCACCAAGCACATCTGTGTCACGCTGAAAGTCGCTGTGTAGCCCCAGCCTTCCTCTGTCTGGAAACAGCGGTCAGATGGAGACGTCAACTGCGCAAGCTTGCTCAACGGTGACATTAGGGCTATCTGCACGCTGATTATTTGGATGCAGAAATTTTTACAGCAAAACTGCATCTCTTGGCAGAAAAAAAGGAGCGTTTTTGTTATGTTTTAGTGCCTTTCTTCCGTGCGTTTCCGTTTCCTATGCATTCTGGTGGGGGGGGGGGGGGAGACACACCTGCAAAAACACTGAAATAATTGACATGCTGCAGATTTATTTCTGCACCAAATCTGTAAGGGGAAAAAAAAAGCATGATGCAGAAAACGTCAGAATTTTCATTTCCTTTGCTGGCATAAAGACTTGCATGCAGTTTTGTGACAAAACTGCCTTTAAAAAAAAATTTAAAAAAAATTCAATAAACACATTGTGTGCACACAGCCTTGGGGGACATACAAGGGATGTTTTGATGCAAAAAAATTGAACAAAAGGCAAAAACCTCTGAATTCTGTTGTGGAAATGCAACACGTTTCTGGCACATTAGGCTATGTGCGCACGTTGCGTAACTGCATGCGTCCTGCGTCCACTGCATAATCTATGAAGATTGTGCAGGGGCCGTGCGCACGTGGCGTATTAGAGCGCAGCACTTCAGCTGCTACCCGAAGCGTGCGTTCTAAGAAGTGACATGTCACTTCTTTCGTGTGCTCTGCATGCAGCCCCTGCTCTGTCTATGGGAGGGGCTGCATGCAGAGAGCATGAAATCAGCTTTTGCTTCTGCAGCGATTTGAAGCGCATGTGTGTTCAAGTCGCTGCAGAAATTTCTTCAGGGCCAGTATGCAACGTGCGCACATAGCCTTACTTTGATTACTTTATGCTGTGGACATACCCTTAGTGAAAAAAGACAGCTGCGTTTTTGGTGAATGAAACTAACTACAGTAGAACTTTGGTTTACGAGAACAATCCGTTCTGGGACTGTGCTTGTAAACCAAGTTACTCGTCTAGCAAAGCAAGATTTCCCATAGGAAATCATTGGAATGCAGACAATTCGTTCCACAACTTGTAGCATGTCCTATCCTGGTCCCCTATTGTGCCATTCCACACAAGCACACACACAAACACACACACTATGCTCAAATATCCTCCGTTCCCTTGCCGGCCTGGTTCTTGCAGTCCGCCGGTAATCATGGCGGCTGATGCAAGGGCTGCCGCTGTCAGGCCTTCAGCGGCTGTCATCATTGGCATGAGCTGCTTGCCTCTGATTAGCCAGGGCGCTGACGTCAGTGGCTCTGATTGGTCAGTGCGCTGCCATTAGGAAGCACAGCGGCAACTCCTGTATCGGTCGTGATGGTTACCGGATCCACATACCGGCGGACTACTACAAGAACCAGGTATGAGGCCGGCGAGGGAACGGAGGATATGTGAGCATAATATGTGTGTTTGTGCGTACAGAACCGGAAGTGTGTGCGGTAAGTATTTGCTCGTTCAGCAAAGATTGCTCGTAAACTGCGTTACAAATTTACAGCAAGCTTTGCTGTATTGCGAAATACTCGCACACCAAATTACTCATGAACCGAGGTTCCACTATCTATATATATAATTGCCTTATTCTGTCTGTCTGTCTGTCATGCTTCAAAATTGTGTCCTTCCGGTGACATTGTGTCCTTACGGTGACACAAAGCTGATTGGCCGCTGGGCTCGCCATGGCCCCGCCCCCCCCACACGGATTGGCCTCTCGCCCCGGCTCTCTGCAGGCCCCGCCCCCCTCACGCAATGCACGCTCGCTCTGGCCCAACTGACACGGAGCTCCGATTCCCAGGTGAGTACACACACACATCACACTCACTCTCACACACACACCTCACACATCACAACATCCTGGGATATCGCTTGCTTCTACACCGGCTCCGTCAGGATCCCAGCAGCGCCAGACATAACCTTGCGATGCTGGGATCTTGACGGAGGCTGTGAAAGCTGGTAACCATTATACACATCGGGTAACTAAGGTCCCTTAGTTACCCGATGTGTATCATAGTTACCAGTGTACACCGGCTCCCACTCACTCTCACACACACCTCACACACACATCACATCGCATCCACACATCAAGGTCCTGCAGCGGCGGAAAATACAGACACATAACAGCACACACACACACATACACACATCAGATCACACTCACCCTCACACACACATCACATCGCATCCACATACTCACAACATCCTGGGATATTGCTTGCTTCTCGGCCTCGATACTGTGCTGTGAGCTTCCAGGACCTGACGGAGGATCACATGGCCAGAAGCATGTGATATCTCCGGATGTTGTGAGTATCAGCGCGTATGTGCGATTTCGTCAGTGTCTGTGTGTGTGAGTGTATGCGATCGGTTGTGTGTGTGAGTGTATGCGATCGGGTGTCTGTGAGTGTATGCGATCGGGTGTCTGTGAGTGTATGCGATCGGGTGTGTGTGAGTGTATGCGATCGGGTGTGTGTGAGTGTATGCGATCGGGTGTGTGTGAGTGGATGCGATCGGTTGTGTGTGTGAGTGGATGCAATCGGGTGTGTGTGAGTGGATGCAATCGGGTGTGTGTGAGTGTATGCAATCGGGTGTGTGTGAGTGTATGCGATCGGGTGTGTGTGAGTGTATGCGATCGGGTGTGTGTGAGTGTATGCGATCGGGTGTGGGTGCGTGTATGCGATCGGTTGTGTGTGTGAGTGTATGCGATCGGGTGTGGGTGAGTGTCGGCAGAGGAGCACGGCGTGCTGGAGGAGGCTGGGAGCAGAGAGGCCGATCTTGGGGAAGGCTGGGAGGGGGAGGCTGATGCTGGGGGAGACTGGGAGGAGAAGGTGTAAAATAGTGAGTTTATGGAGATTGATTCATAGACTGGATTACATATATTCATAAATATATGTATATTTCGCCCATCCCTTTAAGGATGCCTGTGAGTTGGAAAATGCTAACCAAAAAGTTTGAGATGGTAGAACCAAACTCATCTGCTAGTTGTTCATCAAAGCCATCTGACATTGTTTGTCAAAGTAGTGCTATATTCTGTTTGGAATGTTGGGCTATGAGCTGAAATAGCTATGAGAAACGTTTTACTGTAAGTTACTGTTACACTGAGGTCAAAGCTCAGCGAGCCTCAAAGGGTTTCTATATATATATATATAGATTGAAGTAGGTTTTGTTACAGGTCTCTAGTGCGCAGGTACACTTATTTCGCGGGTAAAATGTACCACGTGACATGATGTAATGCTCAACCTAAAATAAGGATAGTTAGTTTTTGTGTTACCATGTAAAGAGATAAGGGCTATCAGGAGGAGGGGTTTTGGGTTATAAAAGAAGCCCACACTTCAAAGGTAGGGCAGAAGGAGGGAGAGGCAGAAGGTGACAGGAGAAAGAAGGACCCATCCGACCAGACCATCTACAGACCATCCCGAGACGACTTACACACTACAGCGATGTAAGAGATATGAACTGTTATTTTTTCTATCTGTCTCCATCTATTAACTCAAGCCAAGAAAGTTATTTTTCTCTAATGACTGTAACCCTCCAACTCTTATCTGAATAAATTCATAATATGTTTTTGACCTATCTTCGCTCCAATCATTATATACTGGCTATGCAGTTGTCGCCGTAAACCCATTATTTAACAGAAGGCTAATGCTGAAGGAGGCTGGGAGGAGAGAGGCTGATCCTGGGGAAGGCTGGGAAGGGGAGGCTGATGCTGAGGGAGGCTGGAAGGAGAGAGGCTGAGGCTGGGAGGAGAGAGGCTGATGCTGGGGAAGGCTGGAAGGAGAGAGGCTGAGGCTGGGAGGAGAGAGGCTGATGCTGGGGAAGGCTGATGCTGAGGGAGGCTGGAAGGAGAGAGGCTGAGGCTGGGGAAGGCTGGGAGGACGGAGGCTGGGAGGAGAGAGGCTGATCCTGGGGAAGGCTGGGAGAGGGAGGCTGATGCTGGGGGAGGCTGGAAGGAGAGAGGGTGATGCTGGGAGAGGCTGGAAGGAGAGAGGCTGATGCTGGGGGAGGCTGATGCTGGGGAAGGCTGGGAGGACGGAGGCTGGGAGGAGAGAGGCTGATCCTGGGGAAGGCTGGGAGAGGGAGGATGATGCTGGAGGAGGCTGGAAGGAGAGAGGCTGATGCTGGGGGAGGCTAGAAGGAGAGAGGCTGATGCTGGGGGAGGCTAGAAAGAGAGAGGCTGATGCTGCAGGCAGAGAGGCTGATGCTGCGGGCAGAGAGGCTGATGCTGGTGCAGCATGGGGAATGGAGCACGATGGGGGGTGCGCAGCATGGGGGATGGAGCACGATGGGGAGTGCGCAGCATGGCGGATGGAGAACGTTTGGGAGTGCGCAGCATGGCGGATGGAGCACGTTTGGGAGTGCGCAGCATGGCGGATGGACCACGTTTAGGAGTGCGCAGCATGGCGGATGGACCACGTTTGGGAGTGCGCAGCATAGCGGATGGACCACGTTTGGGAGTGCGCAGCATGGCGGATGGACCACGTTTGGGAGTGCGCAGCATGGCGGATGGACCACGTTTGGGAGTGCGCAGCATGGCGGATGGAACACGTTTGGGAGTGCGCAGCATGGCGGATGGAACACGTTTGGGAGTGCGCAGCATGACGGATGGAGCACGTTTGGGAGTGCGCAGCATGGCGGATGGAGCACGTTTGGGAATGCGCAGCATGCCGGATGGTGCACGATGGGGAGTGCGCAGTATGGCGGATGGAGCACGTTTAGGAGTGCGCAGTATGGCGGATGGAGCACGTTTAGGAGTGCGCAGCATGGCGGATGGAGCACGTTTGGGAGTGTGCAGCATGACGGATGGACCACGTTTGGGAGTGCGCAGCATGGCGGAAGGAGCACGTTTGGGAGTGCGCAGCATGGCGGGTGGAGCACGTTTGGGAGTGCGCAGCATGGCGGATGGAGCATGATGGGGGGGTGCGCAGCATGGCGGATGGAGCACGTTTGGGAGTGCGCAGCATGGCGGATGGAGCACGTTTGGGAGTGTGCAGCATGGCGGATAGAGCACGATGGGGAGTGCGCAGCATGGCGGATGGAGCACGTTTGGGAGTGCGCAGCATGGGGGATGCAGCACGATGGGGAGTGCGCAGTATGGCGGATGGAGCACGTTTGGGAGTGCGCAGCATGGCGGATGGACCACGTTTGGGAGTGCGCAGCATGGCGGATGCAGCACGTTTGGGAATGCGCAGCATGGGGGATGCAGCACGATGGGGAGTGCGCTGCATGGGGGATGGAGCACGATGGGGGGTGCGCAGCATGGGGGATGGAGCACGTTTGGGAGTGCGCAGCATGGCGGATAGAGCACGATGGGGAGTGCGCAGCATGGGGGATGCAGCACGATGGGGAGTGCGCAGTATGGCGGATGGAGCACGTTTGGGAGTGCGCAGCATGGCGGATGGACCACGTTTGGGAGTGCGCAGCATGGCGGATGGAGCACGTTTGGGAGTGCGCAGCATGGGGGATGCAGCACGATGGGGAGTGCGCTGCATGGGGGATGCAGCACGATGGGGAGTGCACAGTATGGCGGATGGAGCACGTTTGGGAGTGCGCAGCATGGCGGATGGACCACGTTTGGGAGTGCGCAGCATGGCGGATGGAGCACGTTTGGGAGTGCGCAGCATGGGGGATGCAGCACGATGGGGAGTGCGCTGCATGGGGGATGGAGCACGATGGGGGGTGCGCAGCATGGGGGATGGAGCACGATGGAAGGTGCACACCTCCCCCCAACACACACACACACGCGCACTGCACAACACACACACACTGGGAACCACAAACAACGCCCTACACAGACACCCACACACACAGACAACGCTGCACACACAAATATACGCACATACCGCACAACACACACATTGCTCAAAACATACCTCCCCCCAAAACACACCACACACACACAAACCGCACAACACACACACACACACACACACACAACGCTACAGACACACAGCGCTCCACAAACAACGCAACACACGCAACACACATACAACACCGCTCTCACCCCCCGCCACACCCAGAACATGTACAGCGCCCTACACAAACACTTGGTAACTACACACAACAACATCTATATATATATATATAACAAAAATCATACATGAACTACACAATACGTAAATTCTAGAATACCCGATGTGTAGAATCGGGCCACCTTCTAGTACTTAAATATGCACTGTAGACAAATGACACCAAAAATGCAGGGGAAAAAAAGCCACTTTTTTACTGCCAAGAGATCAGGTTTTGCTGCAGAAAAAAATACCCTCACAGCAAAAATGCACTGTGTGAACATAGCCATAAGAGACACTTTGGAAAATAAAAGCCAAATTATGATTGGTTGCTATGGCCAAAAATGTTTTTCTTTCTTGCACTAGCTCCGATACATCTTTTCCAATATGAAGGAGAAGAATAACGACATTCATGTCTTACACTGAACACCTGGATGGATATTAACATAAGAGCTTAGGAGACGTTGTACCTTCCAGTCTGCAGTTTACAAAACAATGTGCCGCCTTAGGCTATGTTCCCACGATTTGGATGACACGGTGTCCTGGACGCGTCTTCCCTCCTGGAGACACATGAGCGTTCTCCATGGGAGAACGCACCATCCGTGCCACAATCTGGATTCTGGGCGTGAGTGTATTTTCCCTCGGTTTTCCCCATGGAGAACACTCGCATCTCTGCAGCACAAATTGACCTGCTGCGACTCGAAAAGCCAAGACGCAAGTCAGTTTATGCTGCGAAGAAAAAGTAGCACAGTGTGCAGGAGATTTCTATAAATCCCATCCACCGTTCTTGTACTGTACAATGCAGCGTTTTGGAAGCAGCAAAAACAGTGTCCATGACGCTGCAAACACTTGATTTTGGGAACATACTCTTAGAAGAAAAAGAAAAGGAAAAACACTGAGCAAACATAACAAAACTGTTACCTCATGACAACCAATCACAGAGCAGCTTTAATTTTACCAAAGCAGTTTAAAAAAATGAAATCTGCGTTGTGATTGGTTGCTACAATCAACCAAAACAGTGTTGGTTCTAGACAAGATTTGACAAGCCCAATGGACTGGATTATGGCAAGAAAAACCTTAAAATAAAAAAAAAAAAAAAAAAAGTATGTCAGTCTAAAGTGTGTCCAGCTAATATCATACTCATGCCGGCTCTGATGGCTACATGTGAAGGGGTCCTCCATGGAGAGACTAGAGTATGCAGACAGCGCTGGGTGGGTAGGGTGGTGAGTAGCAATCACAGGCCCAGTTTACTACGGTGCCCACAATGCAGACAAGCACAGAACTTAGGCTACTTTCACACATCCGGTTTGAGCCCTGCGGCTCAATCCGGCTGTGAAAACTATGCAACGGATGCGGTGAAAACACCGCATCCTTTGCATCAGTTTTTACATGCGGCCGGTCCGGTTTTTTCCGGTTGCGGCATGCTACTGAGCATGCGCAGTGGAAAATACCGCATGCGGCGACCGGATGCGGTTTTTTCCGCATCGCGCCGCATCCGGCCTCCATAGGGATGCATTGAAAAATGCGCCGCAGCGGCCGGATGCGGCGCGATGCGGTGTTTTTTGCCGGAGCAAAAAACGTTGCAGGGTAGGGTACTTTCACACATCCGGATTTTTGCTCTGCGGCACAATACGGCGTTCTGCAGAAAAACCGCAACCGGCTTTTGTAACGCCGATTGCGGTTTTTTTTTGCATTGACTTATATTAGTGCCGCATTGTGCCGTAGGGGCTTGCGTTCGGTCCGGTTTTTGCCGCATGCGGCAGATTTAGCCGATGCGGCGGCCGGATCGAACGTACCCTGCAACGTTTTTTGCTCCGGCAAAAAACACCGCATCGCGCCGCATCCGGCCGCTGCGGCGCATTTTTCAATGCATCCCTATGGAGGCCGGATGCGGCGCGATGCGGAAAAAACCGCATCCGGTCGCCGCATGCGGTATTTTCCACTGCGCATGCTCAGTAGCATGCCGCAACCGGAAAAAACCGGACCGGCCGCATGTAAAAACTGATGCAAAGGATGCGGTGTTTTCACCGCATCCGTTGCATAGTTTTCACAGCCGGATTGAGCCGCAGAGCTCAAACCGGATGTGTGAAAGTAGCCGTACGTTCGATCCGGCCGCCGCATCGGCTAAATCTGCCGCATGCGGCAAAAACCGGACCGAACGCAAGCCCCTACGGCACAATGCGGCACTAATGTAAGTCAATGCAAAAAAAACCGCAATCGGCGTTACAAAAGCCGGTTGCGGTTTTTCTGCAGAACGCCGTATTGTGCCGCAGAGAAAAAATCCGGATGTGTGAAAGTACCCTTATTTATCCCTGGTAGTTGTTGTTTCTGTGACATCGCATATACGGAATATCTGTTGTTCGCAGACGTCCTCCGTCCTTGGTGACTCATTTCACCATTCTTCTACAAACATTGGCTCCATTTCACCAAGACAGCGTGGCCTCAGCCGACCTGCCGAGCAATGAACCATCCATTGTGCACAGTATCAGGGGAACATTGTGTGAGCGGATCACACAGACAGAATGCTGCAGCAGATCATCCCTGACCTACAGCAGCTCTGAATATTGCAGGACGCTGCCTTATACCCATATAATAGCAGCAGCTGCAGTAGAGCCACTACTTACTGATCATGGAGGACCTCCACCAAGAGGTCATCACTAATCATGAGGGAGAGAGAGTGCTCGGCCATCGATCGTAATTCATTACACCCCTACCAACCAGTCAGGGGCAGGAATAGATACCTAGACCCAACCCACATACTCCCTTCCTGTTGCACCTGTCAATCAAATAACAGTGCATTGCTGGAACTTTACTTGCCCATATTTCTGAAATAAAACCTCCAATCTCTGAACAGAAGCTATGCTTACATTCAGCATCCTAGTGCTATTATAGGACTGGCTTTACTTTATATATGAAAATCTTCCTGGTAGGTTCCCTTTAAAAGTGAACCAGTCATGCTGAGAAAATGGTCTCTGATCTGCAGGCAGGAGGTTATACAGCAGAAGAAACTGATCAGATTGATGCACATTTTTATTACAATAGTTTCAGTAAAACTTACATTTTATTCATTGAAATCCCTGGTATTAATGAGTCCAGTAGGCGGTCCTATTCAGTGATTGACAGTCTCCCCTGTATAACTGTATACAGCAGAGATACCTGTCAATCACTAGTAGGACCGCCCACTGGACTCTTATATGGAAGCCATCTGTATGTATATGAAACACAGGTTTATATAAACGTGCAATAAGAAGCTGAGTCCTGCACCACTCGTGCACCTCCGTTACCGGGATGATGAACTTTCACTTGCAGGAGCTTGCAGCACCAGTATGTGGATTACTCCGGACACAGCGTGCTGGTCAGGTATGGAGGTACGATCCGATCAACAGGGTAAGACAAAAATTACCGCAAAACAGCTGCTATACTGGTTGTTCTTTATTCAATCTTAGTGCAGGATAAAAATCGCGGCGGGAGGAGACCTGGATACTGGCCCCTCACAGAGGACGACGGCCGTTTCGCCTGTAGCTAGGCTTCTATGGGTCCACCAGAAGCCTATCTACAGGCGAAACGGCCGTCGTCCTCTGTGAGGGGCCGGTATCCAGGTCTCCTCCCGTCGCGATTTTTATCCTGCACTAAGATTGAATAAAGAACAACCGGTATAGCAGCTGTTTTGCGGTCATTTTCGTCTTACCCTGTTGACAGGTTTATATAAACGATCACTAGTTCCTTCTCTCCTACAATATACTTTGATTATTCACTTACATTAAGGATCCGTGACCACAATCAAGTCACCTGGATGCAGCGGGTCTTGACCTGTGGGGCCACGAGTCTCCTCCGCAGGAGACCGCAGCTGCCCGCGCTCACAATCAGGGTTCGGGCAGTTGCGGTCTTTCTCTTCTGTTCTCCCTGTGGAGAACACTCGTGTCACCGCAACAAAAAGCTAATGTGCCTGCAGCTAGTAGAGCCGCACCGCATGTCAGTTAATGCTGCGGGCCGTACATGAACACTGGGCATGGGATTTCTATTAATCTCATCCACTGTGCTTGTACTGTACAGCGCACATACACGTACATCAACAGACCACAGAAAAAAAGCTAAGTGGCTCTTAGGCTATGTGCGCACTAGAAAAGTGATTTTTCTCAGAAAATTTCTTGAGAAACTTCTGGGAGTTGAAGATTACCGCACCTGCAGTAAAAAAACGCACCAAAACCACGGGAAAAACGCATGCGGTTTTGCCGCGGGTTGGTCCCTGCGTTTTTTTATCCTGTAACTGCAATAAATAAAATACATAGATAATCGATAGATAGCTAGACAGACAGATAATGGATAGAGGGAAAGATAAATAGATGAGAAAGACCTATATAATGTCCCACCTCCCTGCATATTCTAAGCTGGTACCCTTTAGTGACTTTCATGTGTCACTAAAGGGTGCTTAGCCTTGTATGTAGCCAAAAAATAAATAATTTAAAAATAAAAAAAAACCGACGTGAGGTCCCCCATATCTTTTGTAGCCGGCTAGGGTAAAGCAGACGGCTGCAGCCTGCAGACCACAGCTGGCAGCTTTACCTTGGCTGGTAATCCAAAACAGAAGGCACCCCACGCTGTTGTTATTTTACATTAAATAAATAATTTAAAACAAAAAACGTGGGGTCCCCCCCAAATTGGATTCCCCAGCCAAGGTAAAGCGGACAGCTGTGGTCTGGTATTCTCAGACTAGGGAGGTCCACCATTCTTGGACACTCTCCAGCCTAAAAACACCAGGCCACAGCCGCCGCAGAAGTGGCGCATCCATTAGACGTGCCAATCCTGGCGCTTTGCCCCAACTCATCCCATTGCCCTGGTGCGGTGGCAAACGGGGTAATATATGGGGTTGATGCCAGATGTGTAATGTCACCTGGCATCAGGCCCTGGGGTTAGCGATGTCAAGCGTCTATCAGATACCTGATATCACGAATCCAGTCAGTAAGAAATAAAAAAAATAGACAACAAAAAAAGTTTTATTGAAAAACCACTGCCCAAAACATTCCCTCTTTCACCAATTTATTGAAAAGAACAATCAATTCCAGGTCCGGCATAATCCAATAAGGGGGTCCCACGACGATCCATACCATAGTCACTGTACCAGTCAAAGAAGAACAAAATGTTCCCCATTGGCTGGGAGAGTAGTGCAGTGACCTGAGCTAACATCATGAGGTTAGATGAGATCATTACCTGCAAGTGACGATCTCCTGCTCTCCTGACGTCAGCGCTGTCACTGCCTTCCATTGCTCGCCGCGTTCTCAGCAGTATCGCGAGAGCCCGTGATGTCACCGCTAAGGCCAGTCTCGGGCCGCCCACGAGACGGGCATAGAAGGCAGTGACAGTGCTGACGTCAGTAGAGCAGGAGATCGTCACAGCAGGTAATGATCTCATCTAACCTCCTGACAGCAGCGCTCGTCATCTCCATGGCTGCCAGCACTGCAGTGTAAGAAGCTGCTGATACAGCAGTGCGGGCATATGCTGACACTGCTGTGTGGGCAGCCGTGGGGCTGGAGCGGGACACAGACTGCAGGGGCACCCAACGGAGGTCACACGGAAGTGCTTCCGTGTGGCGTCCACGGAGTGCGATGTGTGTGTGTTTATGCTCTGCTCCGCTTCCTCTTCCTGTCATAATGACATCACTTCCCTGGCAGTGATGAACATTACCGCAGGTAAACCGCGGCTATACCGAGGGTATACCGCACATCATTTGCTACCCGCGGGATTTCGGGCTTACATTACAGTGAATTGAGTGAAATACCGCAGGTACCTGCGGGAAAGAAGCGACATGCACATTTTCTCAAGAAATTCTGCAGAAAGAATTTTCTTGAGAAAAAATCCAGTGTGCGCACAGGGCCTGAAAATGGTTTGTATAATTATTTGGCCGTATTCACAACTAATACAAACACTGCAGTTTTTTGCATGCTTTCTCCACCAAAATATGTATTTGCAATAATCTCGGATTATTACGTTTTTGCTTCGGTGTTTTCATGCGATTTCCCCTGTATTTGATGTGTTTTCGATGCAGATCTGAAGAAAAAAAAAAAGTGTGGTTTTTTGGTTTTTTTTTTAACCCCTTCAGCCCCCAGCCTGTTTTCACCTTAAAGACCCGGCCATTTTTTGCAATTCTGACCAGTGTCACTTTGACAGGTTATAACTCTGGAACGCTTCAACGAATCCTGGCGATTCTGAGATTGTTTTTTCGTGACATATTGTACTTCATGTCAATGGTAAATTTAGGCCGATATTTTTTGCGTTTGTGTGAAAATTTTGGAAATTTGGCGAAAATTTTGAAAATTTCGCAATTTTCAAAATTTGAAATTTTATGCCCATAAATCTGTGAGATTTGTCACACAAAATAGTTACTATATAAAATTTCCCACTTGTCTACTTTACATCAGCGCAATTTTCGAAACAAATTTTTTTTTAGAAGGGTTCAAAGTTCATCAGCAATTTTTCATTTTTCCAACAAAATTTACAAAAAAAATTTTTTTAGGTACCACATCACATTTGAAGTGACTTTGAGAGGCCTAGGTGACAGAAGATACCCAAAAGTGACCCCATTCTAAAAACTGCACCCCTCACACTGCTCAAAACTACATCCAAAAAGTTAATTAACCCTTTAGGAGCTTTACAGCAACCAAAGCAATATGGAAAGAAAAAATGAAAATTTTACTTTTTTTTTTTTTTTTTTTTTTACACAAAAATGTTACTTTAGCCATAAAATTTAGCATTTTCACAGGGGTATCAGGAAAAATGCACCATAAAATTACCGTATTTTTCGCTTTATAAGACGCACCGGAATATAAGACGCACCCCAAACTTAGACATAAAAAAAAGGTAAGAAAAATGGGGTCCGTCTTATACTCCGGTGTTCTCTTACCGGAGGGGGGCAGCAGTGGTGGTGAAGCGGGGTCACAGGAGGCACAGGTTGTGCCGGCAGGCGCGGCGGGTCAGTGGCAGTGGGGTCCGTGGTTGCAGGTGCTGTGGCGTCCGTGGTTGCAGGCGCGGTGGCAGGAGCAGTTGGGTCCGTGGTGGCGGCAGCAGCCATGGCGGGTGAGCCGTGCAGGCCGGTGCAGTGAGTGTCCGCGGTCCCGTTTCAGTGGTGGCAACGGCGACGGCTCAGTGGTGGGAGCGGCGGCGACTGCTCAGTGGTGGGAGCGGCGGTGACTGCTCAGTGGAGTGTGTCCGCGGTCCCGATTCAAATAATGGCGCCCGGAGCGACGCATGCGCAGATGGAGCTCTCATCCAAGGGCTCCATCTGCGCACGCGCTGACTCCCGGAGCAGCGCGTGCGCAGATGGAGCTCTCATCCAAGAGCTCCACCGGCGCCATCATTTGAAAGTGGGACCGCGGACAACTGGTAACATGCTGCACAGCCGCCCGCCCCGCATGCAGAGTGGCAGCCAGCAGGCTGCCCGCCCACCCTGCGGACAAGCCGCCGGGTACCTGTGCTTGTGTGCTGTGGCAGCCGGGTACCCATGGCTTCTGGGCATGCTCAGTAGACCCTAACGCTGAGTAGCGGCGTAACATGCAGGGGCGCAGCGGGAAAGTAGCGGCGTCACATGTAAGGGTGCAGCGGGAGAGTAGCGGCGTCACATGTAAGGGCGCGGCGGGAGAGCAAGGGCGAAGCACATGGAGCAGGGCAGCGGTGGATCGGGGGCTGTGACTCACAGATGGGCGCCCGCAGGGATCGCTCTCCTCAGATTCCACAGAGGGAGAAGCTAAGGAGAGTGATCTCCTACAGCGCGCTTACCTGGTCCCAGATGCACGGTGCTGCTTGGAGCCGATCTCTCCAATCAGAGCTGGGGGCGGGTGCAGTAAAGCTCACTGAGCTCCAGCCAATGGCCAGTGCTACAGCTGCACTGATCCTGGCTGGATTTCAATGCTTCAGCCATTTTCAATGGCTGAAACATAACACTGGCTGTGATTGGCTGAGCGGCATTCACAGCCAACCACAGCCTCCGTAGGTCCGGGAAGGAGACACCACCCCTCCTGAGGTCAGGTACAAGTCCTCTCCTTCCCGAATCTACAGTTTTTTTAAAAGCGATCGCGGTGCCCGGTACTCCGGGGCCGCGATTTCTCCATGACGGATCTAGCCGTCATGGGTCTTTAAGTATCAGGGCACCATGATGGCTAGATCCGTCAAAGGTCGTGAAGGGGTTAATAGAGAAAAATGGATTCTGAACTTAAAAATGCTACTGCATTTATTTTGTGGTTTTTTACATATTTTTCATGCAACCCATACAAGCAAATTGAGGGGGAAAAAACAAATCAGCAGTTCTACATCTTTATCTGCAGTGTACATGAGATTTCAACAGATAACATCCACTTTGCTGTGATAGATCAGCTATGTTCACACATGTATTTTATGTTCACACACGTTTTTGCTGTGTCATTTTTTTTTTTTGCTGTGTCATTGTTTTGCTGTGTCATTTGTCTACAGAACATGTTTAAATAAACTTAGTTTATTTCACAACAAAAGTAGCACAAACACAGTTGCATTTTATCCCTCATTGCTTTCAACTGTATAGAAAAAAAGCGTCTCCACAGGAGAAATTGACATGCTGTAGATAGGAAACCTGCACCGCAGGGCAGTTTACGCAGCATTAAAAAGAAGCAGATTTCTATTAATGCCATCCTCATTGCTTGTACTGTACAACGCAGAGTTTTGGAAGCAGCGAAAAAATATTGTGCCGAGATCCTAATTAGGTAGGCCCGAAACTAATTTACTTGAAGTGATCCTTTACCTTGGCACTGAAAAGTGGCTACATTTGTCATGAATCGTCACCCTACCTTTTGCCCTCTCCTCTGGAATCTGCATTCTAGAAGGCAGCCGCAGTGGCATAAGGGGCACAGTCTGAACCTCGCCCCCTCTGCCCGTCCTCTGTTGTGTCGGCAAGGACTCACACTTAGGCTGCTTTCACACTTTTTTTTTTAACATGCGTCCTGGACGTTTTTTTAACGCAAAAACGGATCCAGTGCTAATGCGTTTTCATTTCAAATGAACTTGCGTCAACATGCGTTTGCGTGCGTTATAGTGAGGATCCAGCGAGTTGCAGTTTTTTAACATTTTTCAAAAACGCTACTTGTAGCGTTTTTGAGCTGCGTCCAAATACTGCAAATTGCTGGATCCTGACTAAACAGCATGCAAACGTATGTGAACGCTGGCGTGCTGATAGACAGGATCCTGCTTGCTCTACTGAGCATGCCCAGAAACCAGCCTCGGGTGATTAGTCCCTCTCTCCACCTCCCTCTCTCTCCCCCGTTTGAGAGCTGTGGACTCTCGTAACCAAGATAAATACCGGGTAACCAAGCAAAGCGCTTCTCTTAGTTACCCGATGTTTACGTTGGTTACATGTGCAGGGAGCCCGGCTCCTAGCAGCTGCAGACGCTCCTAACCAAGGTAAATCTCGGGTATCCAAGCAAGTTACCCGATGTTTACCTTGGTTACGAGCCTCTGCAGCTGTCAGAAGCCGGCTCCCAGTCTGTCACGTTCAGTTCCACTGACTTCCGATCACATGACTCCACTGCCCGCCCATAAACTTAAAGTGACAGGATCCTGCAAAATAACACATGCGTTTGCATGCGTTTTTTTGCTGTAAAAGCAGGATCCGCTGTTACAGCAAAAAAACGTTCATGACGCAAGTTAAAAAAACGTAGTGTGAAAGCAGCCTTACCCCTGCGTCTGAGCGGAGGAAGCAGCGGTACGAAATGGAGCACACAGCACATCCTACGGAAAGGGATGGTCATGTTTCCGTGCCTCAGTATCGGGCCGCAATATATTTTAAATACTACTGTGTGACTATCCATTTCATCAGCTGCACAGTATTTAAATAAGATTATTACACGACAAAAACACTTATTTATATCAAATAAAAATAATATTCTCACTAGTTTGGTACAGAAATAGCGCCTTAAGTCATAATGCAGAGATACCCTAAATTATCCATACTATTTGAGAACTTATTTTAGTTCTTAATTGTTATAGATTGCGTGTTTGGGGCTCAGAGTCTTGTACCCACAAGTCTACACTGCCGCTTTCTTGAAATCATATATACAGTGGAACCTTTGATTAAGAGTAACTTGGTTTGAGACCGTTTTGCAAGACAAGAAAAGCTTTTTACAAATTTGTAACTTGGTTTAAGAGCAATGATTTGCAAGAAGAGCAAATACTCACCGAGCACACTTCCGGTTCGGTCCTTTCATCATGTTCTGACCCACTCTGGAGGTAACTTTCTGTATACATGTACTGTATAACATTGTACTATTAATTTGCATTTGTGGATATAGTATTGTACTTCCTTTCTGCTAACCAGTGCAGCACATTGCGTATACTGTAGCACTCACACAGCAACAAATTTTATTGTAAGCTAAAGTGCAGTTTACTTTGCAATGTTTTTTACTGTACAGTATTGTGTATCAGTGTAATTATATATGAATACAGGGCATTATTTTGTATTACTGTAATAAGTTTGTATAAATACAGTACATATTTTTGGGTTGTGGAACAAATTATCTGTGTTTCAATTATTTCCTATGGGAAAATTTGCTTTGATATAAGAGTAACTTGGTTTAAAGGGAACCTGTCACCAATTTTATGGCTTATAAGCTGCGGCCACCACCAGTGGGCTCATATATACAACATTCTAACATGCTGTATATAAGAGCCCGGGTCGCTGCGAGAACATAAAAACACTTATAATACTTACCTAACGGTCGCGCGGTGGCCCTAATGGGCGTCTCCGTTCTCTGGTGTCGGCGCCTGCTCTTTCGGCCATCTTCCTCCTCTTTCTGAAGCCTGTGTGCAGGACGCGTCTACGTCATACACATGCGCCGGTCCTGCGCAGGCACACTACAATACTTTGATCTGCCCTGCTCAGGACCTGAATGCCGGTGAGTGTGAATAACGTCAGAAGCGTCATGCACCGCGACTAGAGGAGAATAAAGATGGCCGAAAGAGGCAGCGCCGGCACCGGAGAACGGAGACGCCCATATGGCCCACCGCGCGACTGTTAGGTAAGTATTATAAAGTGTTTTTTATGTTCTCACAGCGGCCTGGGCTCTTGTATACAGCAGGTTAGAATTTTGTATATCAAGCCCGGTGGTGGTGGCCGCAGCTTATAGGCCAAAAAGTGGTGACAGGTTCCCTTTAAGAGCACACGCCTGGAACCAATTATGCTCATAATCCAAAGTTCCACTGTATATATACACACACACACACACACTGTATATACATACACACAGGTTTAAAATTATATAAAAAGATGTAGAATATTTTTTTTTTCTTGGGACAACCTTAAAATTTTTAAAGGTTACAATTTCCAAAATCAGCAAAACAAAAAAATAAGGGTGTATATATGCCTAAATGGTTGTCTACTTTACAATGATATAGAAATGATAAAAAAAACTAATAAAATAGATAAAATGATATAAAAATCTCATACAGGCTATAAAATTAAATATCCACATAATGGTAGCAAAACTAAACAGGCATAACATAAGGACATAGACATTACCTAAGGTTTCCTCCAGTGTCGGGGGGACCAGCAATGCCTTTTTTATTATTATTTTTTCTTACATTTTTTGAAGATATTTAACATCACACATCTATTGTTCACACACAAATTACAAAAAAAAAAAAATATGAGTGAGAAAATTGGGGAGGATTTGTATTCCATAGATTTAGATATAGCCTAGAAGTATTCTTATATCATAAATAGATCAAACATAAAGACAGAAGCTTACATAACTAAATACTTAATTACAAGTTAGTATAATAGTATAACACAACTTACACATTGCCAAGATGTTACGGTCAGACAAACGCCCCGTGCACCAAGTACACTGACAACTATAGAAATAAATCTGCTGCAGAATCAGAAAGGAATATTCACAGTTTAACTAAACTGAGACAAAACCTTAAAAATTGGGTGTTAAAAAAAAAATTAAAAAAAAAATTAAAAAGCCAGTGCAAAAATAATCTCCACTCGCTGACTGGTGTTCCCAGGTTTCTGATGCTTTGAGTCAGACTCAGGGCTTAGTTTCCATATTACCGTATTTTTCGGACTATAAGACGCACTTTTTCCCCCCAAATGTTGGGGGACAGTAGGGGGTGCGTCTTATGGTCTGAATATAGGGCTGCAGCCGGGAATGAGGGTGCTGCGGTGGAGCGGGTCATCAGCGGCACAAGCAGGCTGTAGCACCCTGCCGTGACCACGTGGGCCCGCTCATTATATATGCACGCCCATCATCCCACCCATCATCTCTCAGCGCTGACAGGTGGGCAGGATGATGGGTGGGGGATGCACGCATATTAAACAGCCGGCCGTGATCACCCCTGGCAACTACAGCCTGCAGTGATCATGTGTGGCTGTATTCACTGCCCCCCGTGAATCATCATCAGCGCGGGGGGCAGTGAATAAGTACGGTACACTCATCGGCCACTTCCGTGCAGCACCACGATGTCCTCCAGTCTGCCGGCCAGCTGATCTGTGTAGCTAGCGGCGCGCACAGCTATGACGCCATCGCTGTGCTCACCGCTCGCTACACAGATCAGCTGGCCGGCAGACAGGAGGATATCGCGATGCTGCAGGGGAACGGCTCCACACAGGTCAGCGCCGGGGCAATGAATCAGTATACTCACCCGTCACCGTTCCCCTGCAGCATCGCTCGTCCTGCTGTCTGCCGGCCAGCTGATCTGTGTAGCGAGCGGTGAGCACAGCGATGGCGTCATAGCTGTGCGCGCCGCTAGTCACGCAGGTCAGCTGACAGGACGAGTGATGCTGCAGGGAACAGTGACGGCTCCACACAGATCAGCGGCGCTGCTGCCGCCACAGACAGGGGGAGGAGCGATGCTGCATGGAGCGAGGAAAGGCAAGTATAAACGTTTCTTTTTTTCTGTGATACAGGATACATGCCATATAGCAGGATGGGGCCATATAGCAGGATGGATGGGGGTATATAGCAGGATGGATGGGGGTATATAGCAGGATGGATGGGGTATATAGCAGGATAAGGGCATATAACAGAATGGTAGTATATATCAGGATGGGGAGCATATAGCAGGATGGCAGTATATAGCAAAATGGCAGTGTATAGCAGGATGCCAGTATATAGCAGGATAAGGGCATATACCAGGATGGGGTACATATACAAGGCAGGAGGATCATTACCAGGATGGGGTACCTTAGCAGAGAATTTGGGGACATTACCCCCATAACAGTGTAGGCAGCAGATCCTCGCTCCATAACAGTGTGTCATGACCACATTTTTTGCTTAAAATGTTATTTTCCTCCTCTAAAACCAGGGTGCATCTTATGGTCCGGTGCGTCTTATAGTCCGAAAAATACGGTATTTAGTCTGATGGGACAAACCCAGGAGCAAGTAGCACCCACATGTAGGTAGGAGAGCCTACACTCACCTGGAGGGTGTGGCTGACGTGACGCTGATTAGCTTCTCAGCTGTATGAGGGCACTATTGTAATCAACAGTTTAAGGGATTGTCCATGACGTGCAGATGTGTAAGGTGGGCAGAGGTCAGACACCAGGGACACCAACTCATCAGTGGAGATCCACTGCAGCAAAACACCTGAAATTAAGCCACAGCAGGTGCCATGTAATCAGTGGGATTGCAGGGTGTCTTCACTAAAGGTACCGTCACACAACGAGATCGCTAGCGAGATCGCTGCTAAGTCACCATTTTGGTGACGCAGTAGCGATCCAGTTAGCGATCTTATTATGTGTGACACCTACCAGCGATCAGGCCCCTGCTGTGAGATCGCTAGTCGTTGCAGAATGGTCCAGGCCATTTTCTTCAAAGGCGATGGGCAGGACACATCACTGTGTTTGACACTGTGTCCTGCATCGCTGGTAAGATCTCACCTGCGACCTCCCAGCGACTTAAGCTGGTGTCACACATAACGACGATGACAACGACGTCGCTGCAACGTCACCATATTCTGTGACGTTGCAGCGACCTCAACAGCGACGTCGCTGTGTGTGACACATAACAACGATCAGACCCCTGCTGCGAAATCGTTGCTCGCTCCTGAATGCTCGAAGTCATTTTTTGATCGCTGCTATCCCGCTGCGCCATGCTGATAAGCTGATAATCCTTGTGTTTGACACCGCAGCAGCGACGCTACGCTACGTCTGAAACCACACAACGACTGTCGACGTCGCTATGATCGCTGCTCCGTCGCTGCTTTTTCTAACATGTTTGACAGCTTACTAACGATCATCTATGGTCGCTGCTACATCACAGAATATGGTGACGTTGCAGCGACGTCGTTGTCGTCGTCGTTATGTGTGACACTAGCTTTACCTGCGATACCCATCAGGCTGCATCATTTTCGGGATCGCTGGTAAGTCGTTGTGTGCGACTGGGCCTTAACAGAGGACCTTTTGGAATTTATTATTAAAGGCCCACAACTCCTTTAACCAGTCAAAGAAATGAAGAAAATTGATCCCGTATCTAACAATCTACAGCCTACTTAGCATAACGACGCTTGTTGTATTCGGCACCCAAAAAGCTTTTTGTTTTAGTGCAGATTAGACGAGTTTAGTCTACAGCACAAAGTTAATTTTATTCACCAAAAATGTCGTAAAACCTGTTTGCTGTGCTTTTTGTACTTTCTCACTGCTTCCAATAGGTGGAAAAATGCCATACATATCATGGTGAATATTGGAAAACACACAGCCTCAGGGTACGTGCACACAATTAGGGTTTGCCACGGATTTTGCTGTTAAAAAAAACTGGGTTGTCAGAAAACAATGTGGGTTTGTGATTCTTTACTTGCATCTTTTTTTACCAAATCATTTTAATGGGTGAAAAATACTGAAAGAATCGACATGATTCAGATTAGAGAGGCTGCAAATCCGCAGGGAAAAGGATCAGCATGTGCAGAAGAGGAAAAAGTGTGGAAACAAAAGTGTGAACTACGCTTAGGAAAGGTTTACATCAGACCTTTAAACCTGCGCTCTAGCCATGCACAGACCTGTACCAAGTGGGTGGAGTTATGGTGGCATGCTGGGGTCTCACCCTAAGGGGTACTTTGCACGCTGCGACATCGCAAGAAGATGCTTGCGATGCCGAGCGCGATAGCACCCGCCCCCGTCGCAGCAGCGATATCTTGTGATTGCTGGCTTAGCGAACATTATCGCTACGCCAGCTTCACATGCACTCACCTGTCCTGCGACGGCGCTCTGGCCGCCGAACCGCCTCCTTCCTAAGGGGGTGGGTCGTGCAGCGTCACAGCGATGTCACACGGCAGGCGGCCAATAGGAGCGGAGGGGCGGAGATGAGCGGGACGTAAACATCCCGCCCACCTCCTTCCTTCCGCATTGCAGCCGGGACGCAGGTAGATGTTCCTCGCTCCTGCGGCTTCACACACAGCGATGTCTGCTGCCACAGGAACGAGAAACAACATCGTACCGTCGCTGCTGCAAAATTATGGAAATGTCGGACCCTACACCGATGATACGATTACGATGCTTTAGCGCTCGTTAATCGTATCATCAAGGATTTACACACTACGATGTCAACTGCGACGCAGGAAGTGCGTCACTTTCGTTTTGACCTCACCGACATCACACCTGCGATGTCATAGTGTGCAAAGCCCGCCTAAGGCTATGTGCTCACAAGAGAAAGTAACCGCGTATTTTGCCGCGGAAAACGCACGGATTTTCTAGATTTTCCAGATAAAACCGCAGGTTTCCGCAAGTACAGTCACTCTCCATGTTATCCTATGGGATTCGGGGAGTGCTGTATCAATGCTGCGGTATTTGCGGCTGCGGAAAATGCTGCGGATTTCCCGCAGACACACATAACTGCATGTCAAATATTCATGCGTAATTATCTACGGAATTCCCTCCCCTCCACTATGGAGATACAGGGCGGAATTTCCGCAGGGAATCCGCACTGTTTCCGCAGGTTTACCGCAACAGCTCCGCAGATATACCGCAGCAATGGATAGCTGCGGATTCCGGGGAGCTGCTGCGTGAACCTGGGGACATACCTACAGAAAAGTCCGCAGGTACGATCTCCCGTGGGCACATGGCCTAAGGCTATGTCCGCACATTGCATCCTGAATGCATCTTTTTATCCTATGGCCCAAAAATGCATGAAAGAACACAGGCGTTTTTGCCGCTTTTTAAAAAGAGAAACAAAATAGGATAGGATAATTGATAGATAGCTAAGATAGAAAAATTAAAAGGATAGATAGAACATAAAGAATTGACAATAAGAAAGAACATAACAGAATAGCTTGATAGAGGGATAGCTAGCTTGGCCAGCTGTTTTTTACATTATTTTTTGGTAAAAAATAACGTGGGGTCCCCCATTTTTCATATACAGCACAGGAACAGCAGCAGCAGCCCTCAGCTGTCTGCTGTACCTTGGCTTGTTATGAAAAATAGAGGGGATCCCACACTTTTTTTTTCATAATTTTTTGATTTAAAAAAAAAAAAAATAAATAATATGAAACAAAAACACACCATGTGCACAAAGACTAATGATGCAGTTTCTTTGCAATTAACATAAGGAAACCCTAACAGGTAGTGTGAATTTACATTCCTGAACAGAGATAATCGGCTGGCAGAGGGGGCAGAAGTCAATCAGGGTCAGCCTCGGATATAGAAAAATGGACACCACTTCTGCATTTTTTCCTAACTCTTCCTTTTGGCTTAAAAATACTGAAGTAAAAAAAAAAATCACCAAATCATCAATGTGTGTAATGGCATTACAAGATTAATACTTTCTAAACAAAACTTGATAAGGAAAAGAAAATTCCATTACGCCAAGCTTCTACAAGATTTATTTTGCTGCCAAGAGGTGTGGGTAATTATTCTGACTCTTATTACATAACCTGACTTATTTCTCAATTTTCACAGAATGACTGTTGGGCAAGATTGTTGTTTTGAGCTATAGAAACTTTAACCCCTTCACGACTTTGGATGCATCTCTACGTCCAAGGTTGTGACGAGCCCGCACTTTTCCCTGCACATGACGGTTGATCTGATCAGCCGATACGTGCAGCTGACAGGGACGGGTGGATCTCTGATGCACCTGTGCCTGTCAACTAGTTAAACCCCCTGTCAAATCCTGCTGTCATAGATTAACACGCTTCGGCAGGACCGCGCCGTTGGCCACCATCGGCGGCAGCGTAACGCGATCATGGGGCTCCAATGGGTTGTTATTACAGCCAGGGGTCAGCTGATGACCCCTGGCTGTCATGATTGGCTTCCTGTGAATGTTGGCAGAGGAATGCTGAAGCACCGCTCTGAACAGCAGAAGTGATTGGACAAATTGGAAAAGGTTAACAAAAAAAAGTTTTACAAATATGAGCAAGTAAATAAAAGTCTAAAAAGTTCAAATCACCCCCTTTTTTCGCCACTGAAAATAAAGCTATATATAATACACACACGCACACACACACACACACACCTTTTGTATAGCCACGTTCAAAAACACTCGATCTACCAAAATCTAAAATAAATTGATCTGATTGGTACACGGTGTAGTGAGAAGAACACTTTGATTAAAATATACCTAAAATAAACCTATACATGTTTGATATCTACAAACTCATACAGACCTGGGGAATGACACTGCCAGGTTTGTTCTACCATATAGTAAACATGGTAAAATACACAAAGCACCTTTTTTTTTTTTTTGCAATTTCACTGCACTTGGAATTTTTTCCCGTTTTCCAGTACAATAAGTGGCAGAATAAATGGTGTCATTCAAGAGCACAGCAACATCCCCCAAAAAAAAAAAAAAAAAAAAAAAGAAGCCCTCATATGGTTATATTGACAGAAAGATTAAAAAAAAAAAAAAGTTATTGCTTTTGGAAGAAGGGAAGGAGAAAATGAAAACGAAAAAAACCCCAAAATCGCCAGGTGGTAGAGGGGCTTAAGACGGGCTTTGCACACTACGACATCGCAGCTGCGATGTTGGTGGGGTCAAATTGAAAGTGACACACATCCGGCATCGCATGCGACATCGCAGTGTGTAAAGCCTAGATGATACGAATAACGAGCGCAAAAGCGTCGTAATCGTATCATCGGTACAGCGTCGGCGTAATCCATAATTATGCTGACGCGATGGTCCGATGTAGTTCCTCGTTCCTGCGGCAGCACACATCGCTGTGTGTGAAGTCGCAGGAGCGAGGAACATCTCCTACCGGCGTCACCGCGGCTTCCGTAAGATATGCGGAAGGAAAGAGGTGGGCGGGATGTTTACATCCCGCTCATCTCCGCCCCTCCACTCCTATTGGCCGCCTGCCGTGTGATGTCGCTATGACGCAGCACGATCCGCCCCCTTAGGAAGGAGGCGGGTCGCCGGCCAGAGCGACGGTCGCAGGGCAGGTGCATGTGAAGCGCCAGCTATCACAAGATATCGTACCTGCGACGGGGGCGGGGACTATCACGTGCAACATCGCAGCATCGGCTTGCGATGTCGCAACGTGCAAAGCCCGCCTAAGGCTATTGCTGAATATCTGAGCTACTGACGGAGCTACATCGGACCATATAGGTGTCTTGAAAACAGTACTCAGGCTACATAAAAACACACAGCAATGCATCAAATGATGTTTTCATAGCAGTCACTACTAATAGAGCAGTTTCCCCATACAATGAATAACAGATGCTCCTAAAGCTAGTGTATGAGTAAGGCCGGGGCCACACTGGGATCTACTGCGATCCTCGCATGACACTCGGCTCACGCTGGCAGTACAGCAGGAACCGAGTGTCATGCTAGTGTCTCTGCGACTGAGGTCCTATCATGCTATCGGACCTCAGCTGCGGGTGGCGGGCCGGCACTGAGGAGGGGAGGACTGGCTCTGAGGAGGGGCGGGCCTGTGCTGCGGAGGGGAGGGCCGGCGCTGCGGAGGGGAGGATTGGCTCTGAGGAGTGGCAGGCCGGCGCTGCGGAGGGGAGGGCCAGTGCTGACGAGGGGAGGGTCGGCGCTGAGGAGGGGAGAGAGGTATTTATCGCCTTCTTTCCTCCATTGCTGGCTATTGCCATTCTCGCCCTGCACTCGCAGTAGACCGGTGTACCGCGAGTGCAGTACGATTTTTCTCTCACCCCATAGACTTGCATGGGTGCAAGAGAAACCTGGCTCGCATTACAGTCGCAGCATGCTGCGATTACTTTTTCAGCCCTAATCGAGAAAACAATCAATCACTCAATTAGGTGCTGACACAGGCTAAAATTGGTCCGAGTGGAATGTGTCGCTCCGATTTTCACGCCGTGTGTCTTAGGCCTCACTGAACTGGTTGCGTCCTCTCTCTTCTCAGATTCGGATCTTTGTGGGCTCAGATGGCTGGTAACTTTCAGACAAACACTATTCAGAGTAAAAAGAAGAGACATACAAATAGTAACTGGAGGTTACACAACAATGAAACAAGGACATAAGTAATGAGGTAAGGCCACCCCAACAAAAGGACAACAGGAACAAGGAGAGCAGCCAGGATTACCACACTCACTGATGGCACAACACTTCCGTCTCTCCAGACAGCAGACCACCCCACTCATTACAATCCCGGTAACTCGCTAAAGATATATTCACACAGTGTTTTTTATGCATTTGTTTTTCTTCTGGAAAAGACTGACCTGCTGCATTAAAAAAAAAAAAAAAAAAGCAGTACAGATCAAAACAGAATTTATTTTCAGAAACTCATTTACTTTGGTACTACTCTAAAATTCTGCATTTTTTTCTGTATGAAAACTGCTACAAAAAAAAACTAAATCAAAAAAATTGATTGTGGACTAAATAGTATGGGCCAAGTGGATGTAGAGCGCAGTCCCCGGCTCTAAGGCGGTGTGCCTATGATCAGTGTTTGCAACGTTTTGTATGCAGCAAGCTTCAGCTGTGTCCAAAACTCTGCGTTGTACAGTACAGGCACAGTGGATGGATTTCTAGAAATCCTGTGCCCACTGTGCTTGTTTTTTCCGCAGCAAACACTGACCTGCGGTGTGTCTTTTTAGACTGCAGCATGTCAATTGTTTGCTGCGGAATCACATGCGTTATCCATAGGGTGAACACCGCAGCGCACTGAATCCTGATCATGGGTACAAGCGCTGTGGTCTCTTGCAGGACCCACTTCCCCCAGGACGTAGTGAGTACTGATCATGGGCACAAACCCTAAAGGTGGTGTCACACATAGCGACGATGACAACGACGTCGCTGCTAAGTCACCATTTTCTGTGACGTAGCAGCAACGTCCCGTCGCTGTCGCTATGTGTGACATTCAGCAACGACCCGGCCCCTGCTGCGAGGTCGCCGCTCGTTGCTGAATGTCCTGCTTCATTTTTTGCTCGTCGCTCTCCCGCTGTGAAGCACACATCGCTGTGTGTGACAGCGAGAGAGCGACAAACTGAAGCGAGCAGGGAGCCGGCGTCTTTCAGCCTGCGGTAAGCTGTAACCACGGTAAACATCGGGTAAACAAGAAGCCCTTTCCTTGGTTACCCGATATTTACCTTAGTTACTAGAGTCCGCCACTTTCACGCTGCCAGTGCCGGCTCCTGCTCCCTGCATACATAGCTGGAGTACACATCGGGTAATTAACCCGATGTGTACTCTGGCTAGGAGTGCAGGGAACAGGAAGCCGGCACTGGCAGCGTGAGAGTGGCGGACGCTAGTAACTAAGGTAAATATCGGGTAACCAAGAGAAGTGCTTTCCTTGGTTACCCGATATTTACCTTAGTTACGCTTCCACGCGTCGCTGCTAGCTGGGGGCTGGTCATTGGTCGCTGGTGAGATCTGACTGTTTGACAGCTCACCAGCGACCATGTAACGATGCAGCAGCGATCCTGATAAGGTCAGATCGCTGGTCGTGATCGCTGCTGCGTCGCTATGTGTGACACCACCCTAAGGGATACATACTTTTCAAGCACGGGGCACTGTTATATCAATCTCGTTCTCATTGTTGTGTTTTATTAGATATTTTTTTTTACTTCTCAGTTTCGGTTACACAAAAGGCTAGGCATGAGATTGGTAATTAGCATAAAGCAATCATTCCATTAAGCCATTGTTCTCCCAGCCACTAGTTCCATTGTGTGGATAGGGTTTGTAGACCCATTAGAGCCGTCACCACAGGGGGTCTCACATGCCATTCCAGGTGAGGGTCTTGGACAATGGAAAGTACCTCCACCAATACACAGCTATCATTGGGGAGAGGGGTTTTCTCAGGGGCCAAAGTCGAACCCAGAGGGTGGCTTGGGGTACTTTTAGGACACTGACGTGACGAGGAGATGGGGGAGATTTGCCAGCCGGATATACGCACTATGGTCATGGTATCCGTCGTCTGGAGGACTATAGTCTGTGACTGCAGACCATAGCGGCAAGAGATACAAAAGCTGTGGGCCAACCAAAAGTTGGGAGACAGTGGATATCGCCTGGTACGTGGGTAGTGGAACTACCGGACCCAGTTTGGGATCTTATGGACTGGGGACACCTGGTTTTGGCCATCAACCCGGAGTTGCTGTAAGACCGTGGACGGAAGAATACAAATAATTGCATTGATAACCTGCCAAGGTGGTTAATACAATCGCACAACCTTAGATGTCCATACTATATATGAAAAGTACTGACATATTGAAACAACTGAATGTAGCAGATGACTATTACAATAGATGCATATTGCTTACTCTTTGGGCATGTTCACATCTAGTTTCTTTGTCATGTGTCTGGTGTGTGCCAGGAAAGCTCCTGCTGCAGATGCCGGATCTGTCAATATGACCCCGTGCACCCAGCGTAAGTCAACAGTGGGGTTTTTTGCCATACACCTGCCCACAAGCTACACTATTTACAAAGAGAGTCAATGGCCTCCGGCACAGCTTATACTCTGGCGTCTGGCAGAGGAGCATATTGAATAGTGCCTTACCTAGTGGCAAACTGCTACAACTACTAAGGAAACCGAGCGATTGACTTCCAGAAACCGATGGCGTATCATTGTTGTCTGGAGAACATTGGGCCCTCCAGGGGGCTTGAATCTGAGGGCCCACCTTTCATTTACACAAAACCATTTACTGAAATGGGTTTTTGAACATTATTTATGCAACGTTAGGATTCAGCTCTTCTTGCCGCGGTTCCATGGGTCATCACGTGATTGCTCATATGCAATTTGCACACTTGAGGTCCCGAGCCTACAAGCTAGTCTTCCCACTCCAATGTTAAAGCATTGAAAGAAGAAAGGAAGTTAGTCAGTATATAGCCACAGGTATGAAAATCACGTATGTGCAATTATGTGACGACTGGCCAAACCGGCCACACACTCTTAGGAATCGGTGCCTGAAGAAGCTCACAGCATTAGCCTTCAAAACAACGCAAGATCCAGAAGATTAAGGAATCCACTTAAAAATCGTCTAAACACAAGTATAGCAGAAAGCGCCCAAAATGGGTGATCGGTAACCAAGGAATACTTTATTCCGCTATATACAGGAGACAATGTTTTAACCAGTATCAGGTGGTGAAACTCATGATCCGGTGCGTTTTTTTGTGGCCAAAAACGCACAAAAAAACGCAGCGTCAAAAAAACGCTGTGTGCGCACATAGCCTAAAACATAAAAATACATCATAAAGAGCACATAGAATATATCATTTTAAATGAAGCAGAAAAAACAAACCTCAGAGCTGATATAATAGAACAATAACTACGTCCATTACGCATCCTTTGCCATTTAGGAAGATATTTACGCCAACATGTACTCACACCAATCAGGAGCTAGCAAAAACATCACCAGGGCAACAATTGACCAATCACATGAGACAAACAGCAGTGCACATCACCCCTGCGCAAAGTGCGGTTCACCCAGGGTCCAGGCATTAACCCCTTTAACTCCTGGCGATTGTCCATTTTTTGTTTTTTCCTCCCCTTCTTCCAACAGCCATAACTTTTTTATTTTTCCGTCAATATATCCATATGAGGGCTTGGTTTTTTTTTAACCATTAGTTTTACCATATAGTGTACCGGAAAATGGGAAAAAATTCCAAGTGCGGTGCAATTACACAAATTATTTTTCTTTGTGTTTTTCTTTTTGTTTTATTATTTTTTGTTTTTTTAATTTACCATGTTTACTATTTGGTAAAACTGACCTGGCATTAGGATTCCCCAGGTTGGTACGAGTTCACAGACACCAAACATGTATGGTTTTACTTTTATCTAAGTGGTGAAAAAAAATTCTAATATACCGGTATATGTGTAAAAAAAAAAAAAAAAAAAGGGAAGAATCGCACTTTTTTCGCCATTTTACGAGACCCTTAACATTCTCATTTTTCAGGATCTGGGGCTCAGTGACTGTTTATTTTTTTGTGTCTTGAGCTGACATTTTTACATAGATGTGATAATTTGACCGCCTGTTATTGCGTTTTAATGCAATGCTGCGGTGACCAATAAAACGTAATTTTGGAGTTTGGAATTTTTTTCACGCTATGCCAATTACTGATCAGATTAATTGATTTTACATTTTGAAAGATTGGGCATTTCTGAACGTGACGATACTAAATATGAGTGATTTAAACTTTTAGAGTTTATTTTTTTAAATATTGTTTAAAACTTTTTTTTTTACTTTTTACATTGATTTTACTAGACCCCATAGGGGAATTTATCGCGGAACAGGCCAATCATTTCTTCTAATCAGAGTGATGCTTTATCATCGCTCCAAGTAATGCTCATCTCCTGTGAGTGCCGGCGCTCTGCCAGCACTCACAGGAAACACATCATGGCAGCAATGGGATACTCATCTGACCCCTCATCGCCATGACAACCCATTGGCGCCCTGTGAGTTTGACAGTGCTTTCTAACAGGTGCACAAGTCTGCTGATCAGATCAGCAGACACATGATCACGAAAGGGTTAAAAGGGTGGTCCTTTCACATGTAAAAAAAAATATTTCCTACTCTTCCCTCACTACACTAACTACTACAGATTTTTTTTTCCCCCTACTTCCTATCTGCTGACTCTTCGTTTGCTAACCTTAGTGCATGATGGTATACTCAAACTAAGCGTCATCAGGGGGTATAGGCTGCGGTCACTGGCACAGCCCCTGACTCCTCCCTCAAACGAAGAGTCCTCTACGACACTCATTTCAGGGGCCAGTCAGATCCCTGCGCGCCGTCAGAGCGATTTGCACAGTGACAGCGCTCTGTGTTGCCAGCTCAGATCAGTAGAGTCGGCAGCAGAGCAGCGCGCAGTATTCGCATGCTGTATCAAGGTACCAAAGTCAACTACCAGGATATATTAAAAACAAAGCCGCTTTAATCTAAAACACGACATACAAAAAAAGTGACAAATAAGCATTGAAGCATCAAAAACACAAAGACGCATGAAAAAAAAACTTGATAGGTGAAGTCAATTTTCCTCATCATCATAAACACATCAAGTATTCTTCAGATGAGTGTAGCCTAACTGCGCACTTGTTCTGGACATCCGGGTGGCCATATTTGTTATGGGAATTGCTGCCCATACTGCTCCATCTAATCACCCAACAAAATGAAACAAAAACATAAAAATAAAACAGCCTTGCGGATTCCTCTAAAACTGAAATGTCTCCTGAGGTATAAATCGTCTCACGCATACAGGCATTGTTCTTGGTTGTGCTTAGATGATACAACTTACGATTATGCCTCATGTCTCTTCGGTGCGCTGGTCTTCAGCTTCAGTATATGCACATTCCTGTGTCATGGCAGGTCTTACTGACGGCTCCTATACAGACTGGAGGAAAGGAGATCGAGCCTGCTGATGTCAGCGACAACGGTGATTATCTGATATGTATGGGGGTCTCCTGAGTCTCCTCTTGCTACATTATGTTGGGTGAGAGAAGTACCAGGTCGTTGGAATTTCAATGGCCGATCTTTCTGCTTTCAGGGGAGATAACCTCTCGCAGCGGCTTTCTTCTTTCTCCCCTATACAAGCACATGACTGTTCAGCCGAAAGACAGCTGTCTGCCACGAGACACGTCTCATCTGTACGGCCAGATTCACTTAACGGGTTTAGCCAGTGCTACTCTCTTCTGCATTGTGTAGAGAAGCGCTCACGTCGTCACATCTATACATACCTGCTGGGACGAGTATATGATTGACAGGTGTTCTGCACGTATCCTCTTGAAATAGATAGGACAGGTGCACACCTACTGAGCCCGCATTCTCTAGGCAGGTACAAGTGCTTCTCAATAAATTAGAATATCAAAAAATTTATTTCAGTAATTCAATACAAAAAGGGAAACATATATTACATAGAGTCATTACACACAGAGGGATCTATTTCATGTGTTTATTTCTGATTATGAGTATGGCTTACAGCCAATGAAAACCCAAAAGTCATTATCTCAGAAAATTAGAATAAATACCACAAAACACCTCCAAAGGCTTCCTAAGCATTTAAAATGGTCCTTTAGTCTGGTTCAGTAGGCTACATAATCATGGGGAAGACTGCTGACTTGACAGATGTCCAGAAGGCAGTCATTGACACACACCACAAGGAGGGTAAGCCACAAAAGGTTATTGCTAAAGAATCTGGCTGTTCACAGAGTGCTGTGTCCAAGCATATTAATGGAAAGTTGAGTGAAAGGAAATCGTGTGGTAAAAAAAAAAAAGGTGCACAAGCAGCCGGGATAACCGCCACCTTGTGGATTTCTAAGAAAAGGCCATTTAAAAATTTGGGGGAGATTCACAAGGAGTGGACGCTGCTGGAGTCAGTGCTTCAAGAGCCACCACACACAGACGTATCCAGGACATGGGCTACAAGTGTCACATTCCTTGTGACAAGCCACTCATGTCCAATAGACAACGCCAGAAGCGTCTTAGGCTAAGTTCACACATCCTGTGTTTTGCATCAGTCACAATCCGTAGCCTTGAGGAATTACGGAATCCTGCAAAATATTTTGCAGGAATCCTGTATTTCCCCATAGACTTCTATTAGTGACGGATTGCGACTGATGACCCTGCGTTGCATCCGCTGCGTCGCGGTCCGTCGTTTTTGACTGACCGCCGAGCGGGGAGCAACGCAGAATGTAACGTTTTTCGGGCCGTCAAAATTAACGCGCCGCGCAGGAATCCGTCGCCATCCGTCAAGCTTGTAATGCATGTCTATGGTGCTGGATTCCGTCGTAATCCGTCTTACAACGGAATCCAGCGCAGGATTCCGTCATGCTCTACTGAGCATGCCCAGCATGCTTGGCACGCCCACTGGGCTGTCCCAAACACAGACGGATCATGACTGATCCGTCAAAAAACGGATGCACAGCGGATGTAACGGACGCAACTGATCCGTTTTTTCACAGGATTCCTGTGAAAGGAATCCTGTGAAAAACACATCAGTTGCATCAGTTGACATCTTGAAAATGACTGATCCGTTGCTGACGGACCTGACGGATTGAAAACACAGGATGTGTGAACTTAGCCTTACCTGGATCAAGGAGAAAAAGAACTGGACTGTTCTCAGTGGTCCAAGGTGTTGTTTTCAGATGAAAGTAAATTTTGCATTTAATTTGGAAATCAAGGTCCCAGAGTCTGGAGGAAGAGTGGAGGCCACAATCCAAGCTGCTGAGGTCTAGTGTGAAGTCTCCACAATCAGTGATGGTTTGGGGAGCCATGTCATCTGCTGATGTAGGGTCCACTGTGTTTTATCAAGACCAAAGTCAGTGCAGCCATCTACCAGGAAAATTTAGAGCACTTCATGCTTCCCTCTGCAGACAAGCTTTTTGGAGATGGGAATTTCATTTTCCAGCAGGACTTGGCACCTGTCCACAATGCCAAAAGAACCAATACCTGGTTTAATAACCACAGTAACACTGTGCTTGATTGGCCAGCAAACTCACCTGACCTAAACCCCATAGAGAATCTATGAAAGACACCAGACCCAGTAATGCAGACTAGCTGGAGGCTGCTATCAAAGTAACCCGGGCTTCCATAACACCTCAGCAGTGCCACAGGCTGATCGCCTCCATGCCACGCCGCATTGATGCAGTAATTCATGCTAAAGGAGCCCCGACTAAGTACAGCATTTACTGTACAGACCTTTCAGTAGCCGCCAACATTTCTGAGTTGAAAATCATTTTTTCAGTTTGTCTTATATAATATTGTAATTTTCTGAGATAATGACTTTTGGTTTTTCATTGGCTGTAAGCCATAATCATCAACATTAACAGAAATAATCACTTGAAATAGTGTATGTAATGACTGTATATTTGCGTTTCACCATTTGTATTGAATTACTGAAATAAATTATATTTTTGATGATATTCTAATTTATTGAGATGCACTTGTATGTGAAGAACCATGTCAGTCAAAGTCTTTAGGCTAAATTCAGACATACGACTATGACTACAGGTGATGTCTGTGCATGGCCGGTTGGTGCACTGTGGTCCATACTCAGACCATGGATGTCTAAATTTGGCCTTTAAGGCTATGCGAGTACGTTGAGGATTTGGTTGCAGAAATTTCTGCACCATTGCTGCATCTCTTGGCATCGCATTTTTAGGTGTGTTTTTTAACGTGTTTTTCGTGCATTTTGGAGGTGGGAAAAAAAAAGCTGCAAAAATGCTGAAAAGAATTGACATGCTGCAGACTGACTTCTGCACCAAATCTGCAAGGAAAAAAGCAACATGTGTACAAAACTTAAGGTTTCTCATTGACTTTGCTGGCATAAGGATTTGCTTGCAACTTTGTGACAAAACTACACTAAAGAGTGCATAAAAAGTGATAAAATGTGCTGTGTGCACATAGCCAAGAAGCACTCCCAACAAAATTTTTATCTTCTTAATATATTGCAGTCATCATATAAAACGCTGTGTACTTACAATTGCTCATATTGTCCTTCTACCCAGTTAATTCTTCTCTTTTCCATTAGGTCTATGACATCACGTGATTATAAACAGACTTGCTGAATCCTTCCAAGCTCTATCTAGAAAGAAGTCTTTTCCCTGCATGAGCCATCACTGTAAAAATCAATAGCAGAGGGGAGAATGGAGCAGATGGGACCGAAGTTCACGAGTGGGATGATTCATGCACGGATGAGGGGCTTCCTCTTTCTACATACAGCAGAGAAAAGAGAAGAATTTACTGGTTAAAAAGGCAAAAAGAGCAATTGTAAGTGCACAGTGCCATAATATGATGAAAGAAATATATAAATGGATAAAATCTTTGATGGGAGTGCTTTTATCAATTTTTTTTTTTTATCTTGACAACACCTTAAAAGGAATACACACATAAAAAAAAATGTTATAACTATTGGTACAAAAATATACGACTGATTATTGTTATCCTTTGGCTACTAAAACTACATAAGAAAAAAAACAAGAAAATCATTGACTACTGAGTGCTTCTGCCAACCCATTCAAGTGACTGGGGATTGGTCTGAACCCCCAGGTTTCAACTAATAAATTAGTAGCAGGACTATAAAACATATCAGAACCCGACAGGTACAATTTAACAAGGAGCATGTAAAAGGTACGATCTGTGGAAATAAAGTTGTTGGGGGGTTTTTTATTATTAAATTTACGACTGTGAGACTGAAAATAAAATATTTAAACATGAATCTGACAAAAGTAAATCTGTTCTTCCGGAGCTCAAATTGTGGTGAAGTATGAGTTTACTTTTTAACTTGCATTTTTTCCATTGCAGGATGTGGTCACTAGAACATTATTTATAGGTATTAAAGGGAATCTGTCAGCAGGTTTTTGCTACCTCATCTGACAACAGTATAATGTAGGCAAAGCGACCCTGAATCGAACGATGTTTCACTTAGATTACTGGGTACAGCTGTTCTGACAAAAATCAGAATTTTTAGATTTATCATGTAGCAAAACTGAGTGAGCTTCCCTGCCCACCCCAGGCTGTTAAAAATTGTGCATTGACAGCGAGGTGTCAGAGGAGAGGGCGTCCTGCTGCTTAAACAAACATTCCAGGAAAAAAAAAAAACAGATGGATCTTGACAAGACAGGCATCCCTGAATTCTATGTTTTAACCCCTACGTCATGCTGTCTTCAGAGTACATAATGAAAACCTGCTGACAGATTCCCTTTAAATACAAATATTTTAACAAGTTTCCAGACATTTATTAATCCAGATATTATCAGATCCTCCTACATGTATACATATTATAAAAAAAAAAAAAAAAACACCTGTGATTGCTGCAGTAGTGGCTGTGAGATGCTCTAGTCTGGTCTGAATTGTGGATAGTACATGTAAATACCGTGTTTTTCCGAAAATAAGCCCTCCCCCAAAAATAAGCCCTAGCAGGGATTTTAAGCATTTTCGGAGCAAGGCTTAAATATAAGCCCTGCTCCAAAAATAAGCCCTAATTGCGGATCAATAATGAAGTGTAGGTGCAGCTAAAAAAGTTAGATACTGGATGACACTTCATTCTAGAAAGCTGGCACCCTGCAATCACACTGACCAGACGCTGAGCGGCAGGACCTGTAGCGATCGCACCCCTGCACACATCATATCATACACACAATCACCACATCCAGCGATACCGATCCTGAGAAGCTGTGCGGTGGAGCGCAAGGACCTGGGACACGTGACTTCCTCCCATCCCTGCACCTGGGTAGATGCTAGAATGTACGGGATCCTGTCAGGTATAACCTAACGGAAGCACTCTGTATAGCTGGACGGATGGAGTGTGTGAGTGTGAGTCTGTGTGTGTGTGTGTATGTGTGTGTGTGTGTGTGTGTGTGTGTGTGTGTATGTGTGTGTGTGTATGTGTATGTGTATGTGTATGTGTATGTGTATGTGTATGTGTGTGTGTGTGTGTGTGTGTGTGTGTGTGTGTGTGTGTGTGTGTGTGTATGTGTATGTGTATGTGTATGTGTATGTGTATGTGTGTGTGTGTGTGTGTGTGTGTGTGTGTGTGT